>NW_027277456.1:0-17500 GCF_030028105.1 Mobula birostris
ATGTATATGTGTGACTGGGATAGGTAAGGCTGCAGTAGGGTTAGGGTTAGGGTTAGGTTGAGAGTATGCGGGCAGTGGGCAAATCAGCCCTCTTGTGCTTTTTGATCTCCTCACTTGAGATTCAATTTCACGCGACCCTGCCACTTTGATCTGGCCCACGCCTTCATTAACCAGGTCCAACACTTGCCTTTCTTGGATCTTGCCCCTCCTGACAAAGGTAATCGGGTTTGTGGGGGAGTGGCCAGGGTTAGTCGGGGTGTGCCTAGGGTTTGTGGGGGTGTGGTGTGGGGGAGTGGCCAGGGTTAGTCAGGGTGTGCCTAGGGTTTGTGGGGGTGTGGCATGATCTCTGGGATGTGCCGAGGGTTTGTGGGGGTGTGTGCCCCCTTGGACTTTAGGATTAGGTTTGAGTGTTGGGCTGGTGGATGTATATGTGTGACTGGGAGAGGTAAGGCTGCAGAGTTTCGAGTGGTGAGGTATGAGGTGCTATGGGACTTAGGCTCGTGTGGTGAAGCCAGGTGAATCTGGCCCATGCCTTTCATTATCGTGGTCCGACACCACTTGGTTCAATGGACCGGGTGTGCACTGGGACACATCATCAGTAATGCATCCTCGGATCATGGGGTGTTTCGGGTCTTTCATCATTAAACACCCTCCCCGAGATGACCCAGCCGGAGTTGATCAAGCTCGGCTTGTGTTTTCCCATGGACCAGGATAATGAGAGGCATGTAACTATGAGGGTAATGACATTTTTAAACATCATTACCTGGCATCTGTATGCCTGGGGATGCATGGGTTAAATTGACAGTGTTTACTGGTCATTCGGTGTCTCTGCACCTGAGTTTAGTGGTGGCTTGTTTTCTGTGGGCCCAGCTTGGGTTTAACTTTCTGGTTCTCTCTCGCCGTTTGGGCATCTGGGCTTTGTTCTTGGCATTTTGTCGACCGGGAGAATGAAGAGCGTGTCACTGTTAGGTTAGGTTGAGAGTATGCGGGCAGTGGGCAAATCAGCCCTCTTGTGCTTTTTGATCTCCTCACTTGAGATTCAATTTCACGCGACCCTGCCACTTTGATCTGGCCCACGCCTTCATTAACCAGGTCCAACACTTGCCTTTCTTGGATCTTGCCCCTCCTGACAAAGGTAATCGGGTTTGTGGGGGAGTGGCCAGGGTTAGTCGGGGTGTGCCTAGGGTTTGTGGGGGTGTGGCATGATCTCTGGGATGTGCCGAGGGTTTGGGTTAGGGTTAGGTTGAGAGTATGCGGGCAGTGGGCAAATCAGTCCTCTTGTGCTTTTTGATCTCCTCACTTGAGATTTCAATTTCACGCGACCCTGCCACTTTGATCTGGCCCACGCCTTCATTAACCAGGTCCAACACTTGCCTTTCTTGGATCTTGCCCCTCCTGACAAAGGTAATCGGGTTTGTGGGGGTGTGGCCAGGGTTAGTCGGGGTGTGCCTAGGGTTTGTGGGGGTGTGGCATGATCATTGGGAATGCTGAGGGGTTTGTGGGGGTGTGTGCCCCCTTGGACTTTAGGATTAGGTTTGAGTGTTGGGCTGGTGGATGTATATGTGTGACTGGGATAGGTAAGGCTGCAGTAGGGTTAGGATGCGAGTATGCGGGCAGTGGGCAAAATATCCCTCTAGCGTTTGTGGATCTCTTACTGGAGATGCAGTATCACTTCACCCCTGCCACTTTGTTTTTGGCCCACGTTGTCATCATCTCGGTCCCCGACTTGCCTTTATTGGGATCTTCCTTCTCTTTAACCTCCATTCTGGAGTTTAAGTTGAAATGGTGGAGTTCTTGCCTATGGATAGTGTTTTGGGTTTGGGGACTTTCTTATAGGGACTGGGTGCTGTGATCTGGGGGCTGTGCAGTAGCTAATTGAGGGTGTGTGTGGGGAGGGACATGCCCCGGGGTACAGTTAGGCAATGGGGGTTGAGTGTTCACGGCGGTGGGGTGGGATGGCAAATGGTATTGCGGGGGGGGGGGGGTGTTTGGTAGCCCTTGCCGTAGGGGGGAGGGCTGAAATCGGAGCCTAACTGCTGGTGATACTGGGTAAATTTGGCCCCTTGATGGGGTGAGGGTTTGGGTTTATGGGGGTGTGTAGCAGGGTTGGAGGTGTTAGGTTTAGTGGTAGGGCAAAGGACTATTATATAAGCCCCTTAGTGTGGTGTGGTTTGGGTTATTTGGGGTGCTGTCTGGTTTAGTTGGGGTGACCGATCCCTTGGAAATTAGGGTTAGGGTTAGGGCCAGGGCTGGGGTTAGAAGGCAAGTATGTGTGTAGCAGGGTTGGAGGTGTAAGGTTTAGTGGTAGGGGCAAAGGACTATTATATAAGCCCCTTAGTGTGGTGTGGTTTGGGTTATTTGGGGTGCTGTCCGGTTTAGTTGGGGTGCGCGGGTCCATTGGAAATTAGGGTTAGGGTTAGGGTTTAGTTGGGGTGTGTGGTCCTCTGGAATATAGGATTAGGTTTGGGGGGGTAGGGTTGGGGGGGGCCTGCTGGGCAGCGGGAGGTATAACTGGTGGTGTGGGGTGAGTTTAGTCCTCTGGCGAGAAGAGGACCCATGTTTATGGGGTGTGAAGATGTTAGGTTTCAGGGTAGGGTTAGGGTTAGGGTTAGGGTTAGGGTTAGGGTTAGGGTTAGGGTTAGGGTTAGGTTGAGAGTATGCGGGCAGTGGGCAAATCAGCCCTCTTGTGCTTTTTGATCTCCTCACTTGAGATTCAATTTCACGCGACCCTGCCACTTTGATCTGGCCCACGCCTTCATTAACCAGGTCCAACACTTGCCTTTCTTGGATCTTGCCCCTCCTGACAAAGGTAATCGTGTTTGTGGGGGAGGTGGCCAGGGTTAGTCGCGGTGTGCCTAGGGTTTGTGGGGGTGTGTCATGAGGGTTAGGTTGAGAGTATGCGGGCAGTGGGCAAATCAGCCCTCTTGTGCTTTTTGATCTCCTGACTTGAGATTCAATTTCACGCGACCCTGCCACTTTGATCTGGCCCACGCCTTCATTAACCAGGTCCAACACTTGCCTTTCTTGGATCTTGCCCCTCCTGACAAAGGTAATCGTGTTTGTGGGGGAGTGGCCAGGGTTAGTCGGGTGTGCCTAGGGTTTGTGGGGGTGTGGCATGATCTCTGGGATGTGCCGAGGGTTTGTGGGGGTGTGTGCCCCCTTGGACTTTAGGATTAGGTTTGAGTGTTGGGCTGGTGGATGTATATGTGACTGGGATAGGTAAGGGCATTAGGGTTAGGGTTAGGGTTAGGGTTAGGGTTAGGGTTAGGGTTAGGGTTAGGGTTAGGGTTAGGGTTAGGGTTAGGGTTAGGGTTAGGTTGAGAGTATGCGGGCAGTGGGCAAATCAGCCCTCTTGTGCTTTTTGATCTCCTCACTTGAGATTCAATTTCACGTGACCCTGCCACTTTGATCTGGCCCACGCCTTCATTAACCAGGTCCAACACTTGCCTTTCTTGGATCTTGCCCCTCCTGGCAAAGGTAATCGGGTTTGTGGGGGAGTGGCCAGGGTTAGTCGGGGTGTGCCTAGGGTTTGTGGGGGGTGTGGCATGATCTCTGGGATGTGCCGAGGGTTTGTGGGGGTGTGTGCCCCCTTGGACTTTAGGATTAGGTTTGAGGGTTAGGTTGAGAGTATGCGGGCAGTGGGCAAATCAGCCCTCTTGTGCTTTTTGATCTCCTCACTTGAGATTCAATTTCACGCAACCCTGCCACTTTGAATCTGGCCCACGCCTTCATTAACCAGGTCCAACACTTGCCTTTCTTGGATCTTGCCCCATCCTGACAAAGGTAATCGGGTTTGTGGGGAGTGGCCAGGGTTAGTCGGGGTGTGCCTAGGGTTTGTGGGGGTGTGGAATGATCTCTGGGATGTGCCGAGGGTTTGTGGGGGTGTGTGCCCCCTTTGGACTTTAGGATTAGGTTTGAGTGTTGGGCTGGTGGATGTATATGTGTGACTGGGATAGGTAAGGTTGCAGAGTTTGGAGTGGTGAGGTATGAGGTGCTGTGGCGCATAGGCTCATGTGGTGAAGCCAGGTGAATCTGGCCCATGCCTTTCATTATCATGGTCCGACACCACTTGGTTCAATGGACCGGGTGTGCACTGGGACACATCATCAGTAATGCATCCTCGGATCATGGGGTGTTTCGGGTCTTTCATCATTAAACACCCTCCCCGAGATGACCCAGCCGGAGTTGATCAAGCTCGGCTTGTGTTTTCCCATGGACCAGGATAATGAGAGACATGTAACTATGATGGTAATGTTGTTTTTAAACATCATTACCTGGTATCTGTATGCCTGGGATTGCATGGGTTAAATTGACAGTGTTTACTGGGCATTCGGTGTCTCTGCACCTGAGTTTAGTGGTGGCTTGTTTTCTGTGGGCCCAGCTTGGGTTTAACTTTCTGGTTCTCTCTCGCCGTTTGGGCATCTGGGCTTTGTTCTTGGCATTTTGTCGACCGGGAGAATGAAGAGCGTGTCACTGTTAGGTTAGGTTGAGAGTATGCGGGCAGTGGGCAAATCAGCCCTCTTGTGCTTTTTGATCTCCTCACTTGAGATTCAATTTCACGCGACCCTGCCACTTTGATCTGGCCCACGCCTTCATTAACCAGGTCCAACACTTGCCTTTCTTGGATCTTGCCCCTCCTGACAAAGGTAATCGGGTTTGTGGGGGAGTGGCCAGGGTTAGTCGGGGTGTGCCTAGGGTTTGTGGGGGTGTGGCATGATCTCTGGGATGTGCCGAGGGTTTGGGTTAGGGTTAGGTTGAGAGTATGCGGGCAGTGGGCAAATCAGTCCTCTTGTGCTTTTTGATCTCCTCACTTGAGATTCAATTTCACGCGACCCTGCCACTTTGATCTGGCCCACGCCTTCATTAACCAGGTCCAAACACTTGCCTTTCTTGGATCTTGCCCCTCCTGACAAAGGTAATCGGGTTTGTGGGGTGTGGCCAGGGTTAGTCGGGGTGTGCCTCGGGTTTGTGGGGGTGTGGCATGATCATTGGGAATGCTGAGGGTTTGTGGGGGTGTGTGCCCCCTTGGACTTTAGGATTAGGTTTGAGTGTTGGGCTGGTGGATGTATATGTGTGACTGGGATAGGTAAGGCTGCAGTAGGGTTAGGGTTAGGGTTAGGTTGAGAGTATGCGGGCAGTGGGCAAATCAGCCCTCTTGTGCTTTTTGATCTCCTCACTTGAGATTCAATTTCACGCGACCCTGCCACTTTGATCTGGCCCCACGCCCTTCATTAACCAGGTCCAACACTTGCCTTTCTTGGATCTTGCCCCTCCTGACAAAGGTAATCGGGTTTGTGGGGGAGTGGCCAGGGTTAGTCGGGGTGTGCCTAGGGTTTGTGGGGGTGTGGTGTGGGGGAGTGGCCAGGGTTAGTCAGGGTGTGCCTAGGGTTTGTGGGGGTGTGGCATGATCTCTGGGATGTGCCGAGGGTTTGTGGGGGTGTGTGCCCCCTTGGACTTTAGGATTAGGTTTGAGTGTTGGGCTGGTGGATGTATATGTGTGACTGGGAGAGGTAAGGCTGCAGAGTTTCGAGTGGTGAGGTATGAGGTGCTATGGGACTTAGGCTCGTGTGGTGAAGCCAGGTGAATCTGGCCCATGCCTTTCATTATCGTGGTCCGACACCACTTGGTTCAATGGACCGGGTGTGCACTGGGACACATCATCAGTAATGCATCCTCGGATCATGGGGTGTTTCGGGTCTTTCATCATTAAACACCCTCCCCGAGATGACCCAGCCGGAGTTGATCAAGCTCGGCTTGTGTTTTCCCATGGACCAGGATAATGAGAGGCATGTAACTATGAGGGTAATGACATTTTTAAACATCATTACCTGGCATCTGTATGCCTGGGGATGCATGGGTTAAATTGACAGTGTTTACTGGTCATTCGGTGTCTCTGCACCTGAGTTTAGTGGTGGCTTGTTTTCTGTGGGCCCAGCTTGGGTTTAACTTTCTGGTTCTCTCTCGCCGTTTGGGCATCTGGGCTTTGTTCTTGCATTTTGTCGACCGGGAGAATGAAGAGCGTGTCACTGTTAGGTTAGGTTGAGAGTATGCGGGCAGTGGGCAAATCAGCCCTCTTGTGCTTTTTGATCTCCTCACTTGAGATTCAATTTCACGCGACCCTGCCACTTTGATCTGGCCCACGCCTTCATTAACCAGGTCCAACACTTGCCTTTCTTGGATCTTGCCCCTCCTGACAAAGGTAATCGGGTTTGTGGGGGAGTGGCCAGGGTTAGTCGGGGTGTGCCTAGGGTTTGTGGGGGTGTGGCATGATCTCTGGGATGTGCCGAGGGTTTGGGTTAGGGTTAGGTTGAGAGTATGCGGGCAGTGGGCAAATCAGTCCTCTTGTGCTTTTTGATCTCCTCACTTGAGATTCAATTTCACGCGACCCTGCCACTTTGATCTGGCCCACGCCTTCATTAACCAGGTCCAACACTTGCCTTTCTTGGATCTTGCCCCCTCCTGACAAAGGTAATCGGGTTTGTGGGGGTGTGGCCAGGGTTAGTCGGGGTGTGCCTAGGGTTTGTGGGGGTGTGGCATGATCATTGGGAATGCTGAGGGTTTGTGGGGGTGTGTGCCCCCTTGGACTTTAGGATTAGGTTTGAGTGTTGGGCTGGTGGATGTATATGTGTGACTGGGATAGGTAAGGCTGCAGTAGGGTTAGGATGCGAGTATGCGGGCAGTGGGCAAAATATCCCTCTAGCGTTTGTGGATCTCTTACTGGAGATGCAGTATCACTTCACCCTGCCACTTTGTTTTTGGCCCACGTTGTCATCATCTCGGTCCCCGACTTGCCTTTATTGGGATCTTCCTTCTCTTTAACCTCCCATTCTGGAGTTTAAGTTGAAATGGTGGAGTTCTTGCCTATGGATAGTGTTTTGGGTTTGGGGACTTTCTTATAGGGACTGGGTGCTGTGATCTGGGGGCTGTGCAGTAGCTAATTGAGGGGTCGTGTGGGGAGGGACATGCCCCGGGGTACAGTTAGGCAATGGGGGTTGAGTGTTCACGGGCGGTGGGGTGGGATGGCAAATGGTATTGCGGGGGGGGGGGGGTGTTTGGTAGCCCTTGCCGTAGGGGGGAGGGCTGAAATCGGAGCCTAACTGCTGGTGATACTGGGTAAATTTGGCCCCTTGATGGGGTGAGGGTTTGGGTTTATGGGGGTGTGTAGCAGGGTTGGAGGTGTTAGGTTTAGTGGTAGGGCAAAGGACTATTATATAAGCCCCTTAGTGTGGTGTGGTTTGGGTTATTTGGGGTGCTGTCTGGTTTAGTTGGGGTGACCGATCCCTTGGAAATTAGGGTTAGGGTTAGGGCCAGGGCTGGGGTTAGAAGGCAAGTATGTGTGTAGCAGGGTTGGAGGTGTAAGGTTTAGTGGTAGGGCAAAGGACTATTATATAAGCCCCTTAGTGTGGTGTGGTTTGGGTTATTTGGGGTGCTGTCCGGTTTAGTTGGGGTGCGCGGTCCATTGGAAATTAGGGTTAGGGTTAGGGTTTAGTTGGGGTGTGTGGTCCTCTGGAATATAGGATTAGGTTTGGGGGTAGGGTTGGGGGGGGCCTGCTGGGCAGCGGGAGGTATAACTGGTGGTGTGGGGTGAGTTTAGTCCTCTGGCGAGAAGAGGACCCATGTTTATGGGGTGTGAAGATGTTAGGTTTCAGGGTAGGGTTAGGGTTAGGGTTAGGGTTAGGGTTAGGGTTAGGGTTAGGGTTAGGGTTAGGTTGAGAGTATGCGGGCAGTGGGCAAATCAGCCCTCTTGTGCTTTTTGATCTCCTCACTTGAGATTCAATTTCACGCGACCCTGCCACTTTGATCTGGCCCACGCCTTCATTAACCAGGTCCAACACTTGCCTTTCTTGGATCTTGCCCCTCCTGACAAAGGTAATCGTGTTTGTGGGGGAGTGGCCAGGGTTAGTCGCGGTGTGCCTAGGGTTTGTGGGGGGTGTGTCATGAGGGTTAGGTTGAGAGTATGCGGGCAGTGGGCAAATCAGCCCTCTTGTGCTTTTTGATCTCCTGACTTGAGATTCAATTTCACGCGACCCTGCCACTTTGATCTGGCCCACGCCTTCATTAACCAGGTCCAACACTTGCCTTTCTTGGATCTTGCCCCTCCTGACAAAGGTAATCGTGTTTGTGGGGGAGTGGCCAGGGTTAGTCGGGGTGTGCCTAGGGTTTGTGGGAGGTGTGGCATGATCTCTGGATGTGCCGAGGGTTTGTGGGGGGTGTGTGCCCCCTTGGACTTTAGGATTAGGTTTGAGTGTTGGGCTGGTGGATGTATATGTGACTGGGATAGGGTAGGCATTAGGGTTAGGGGTTAGGGTTAGGGTTAGGGTTAGGGTTAGGGTTAGGGTTAGGGTTAGGGTTAGGGTTAGGGTTAGGGTTAGGGTTAGGGTTAGGGTTAGGGTTAGGGTAGGGTTAGGGTTAGGGTTAGGGTTAGGGTTAGGGTTAGGGTTAGGGTTAGGGTTAGGGTTAGGGTTAGGGTTAGGGTTAGGGTTAGGGTTAGGGTTTGGGGTTTGGGGTTAGGGTTAGGGTTAGGGTTAGGGTTAGGGTTAGGGTTAGGGTTAGGGTTAGGGTTAGGGTTAGGGTTAGGGTTAGGTTGAGAGTATGCGGGCAGTGGGCAAATCAGCCCTCTTGTGCTTTTTGATCTCCTCACTTGAGATTCAATTTCACGCGACCCTGCCACTTTGATCTGGCCCACGCCTTCATTAACCAGGTCCAACACTTGCCTTTCTTGGATCTTGCCCCTCCTGACAAAGGTAATCGGGTTTGTGGGGAGTGGCCAGGGTTAGTCGGGGTGTGCCAAGGGTTTGTGGGGGTGTGGCATGATCTCTGGGATGTGCCGAGGTTTGTGGGGGTGTGTGCCCCCTTGGACTTTAGGATTAGGTTTGAGTGTTGGGCTGGTGGATGTATATGTGTGACTGGGATAGGTAAGGCTGCAGAGTTTGGAGTGGTGAGGTATGAGGTGCTGTGGCGCATAGGCTCGTGTGGTGAAGCCAGGTGAATCTGGCCCATGCCTTTCATTATCGTGGTCCGACACCACTTGGTTCAATGGACCGGGTGTGCACTGGGACACATCATCAGTAATGCATCCTCGGATCATGGGGTGTTTCAGGGTTAGGGTTAGGGTTAGGGTTAGGGTTAGGGTTAGGGTTAGGGTTAGGGTTAGGGTTAGGGTTAGGGTTAGGGTTAGGGTTAGGGTTAGGGTTAGGGTTAGGGTTAGGGTTAGGGTTAGGGTTAGGGGTTAGGGTTAGGGTTAGGGTTAGGGTTAGGGTTAGGGTTAGGGTTAGGGTTAGGGTTAGGGTTAGGGTTAGGGTTAGGGTTAGGGTTAGGGTTAGGGTTAGGGTTAGGGTTTGGGGTTTGGGGTTAGGGTTAGGGTTAGGGTTAGGGTTAGGGTTAGGGTTAGGGTTAGGGTTAGGGTTAGGGGTTAGGGTTAGGGTTAGGGTTAGGGTTAGGGTTAGGGTTAGGGTTAGGGTTAGGGTTAGGGTTAGGGTTAGGGTTAGGGTTAGGGTTAGGGTTAGGGTTAGGGTTAGGGTTAGGGTTAGGGTTAGGGTTAGGGTTAGGGTTAGGGTTAGGGTTAGGGTTAGGTTGAGAGTATGCGGGCAGTGGGCAAATCAGCCCTCTTGTGCTTTTTGATCTCCTCACTTGAGATTCAATTTCACGCGACCCTGCCACTTTGATCTGGCCCACGCCTTCATTAACCAGGTCCAACACTTGCCTTTCTTGGATCTTGCCCCTCCTGACAAAGGTAATCGGGTTTGTGGGGGAGTGGCCAGGGTTAGTCGGGGTGTGCCTAGGGTTTGTGGGGGTGGGTTAGGGTTAGGGTTAGGGTTAGGGGTTAGGGTTAGGGTTAGGTTGAGAGTATGCGGGCAGTGGGCAAATCAGCCCTCTTGTGCTTTTTGATCTCCTCACTTGAGATTCAATTTCACGCGACCCTGCCACTTTGATCTGGCCCACGCCTTCATTAACCAGGTCCAACACTTGCCTTTCTTGGATCTTGCCCCTCCTGACAAAGGTAATCGGGGTTTGTGGGGGAGTGGCCAGGGTTAGTTGGGGTGTGCCCTAGGGTTTGTGGGGGTGTGGCATGATCTCTGGGATGTGCCGAGGGTTTGTGGGGGTGTGTGCCCCTTGGACTTTAGGATTAGGTTTGAGTGTTGGGCTGGTGGATGTATATGTGTGACTGGGAGAGGTAAGGCTGCAGAGTTTGGAGTGGTGAGGTATGAGGTGCTGTGGCGCATCGGCTCGTGTGGTGAAGCCAGGTGAATCTGGCCCATGCCTTTCATTATCGTGGTCCGACACCACTTGGTTCAATGGACCCGGGTGTGCACTGGGACACATCATCAGTAATGCATCCTCGGATCATGGGGTGTTTCGGGTCTTTCATCATTAAACACCCTCCCCGAGATGACCCAGCCGGAGTTGATCAAGCTCGGCTTGTGTTTTCCCCATGGACCAGGATAATGAGAGGCATGTAACTATGAGGGTAATGTTGTTTTTAAACATCATTACCTGGCATCTGTATGCCTGGGGATGCATGGGTTAAATTGACAGTGTTTACTGGGCATTCGGTGTCTCTGCACCTGAGTTTAGTGGTGGCTTGTTTTCTGTGGACTGTGGACCCAGCTTGGGTTTAACTTTCTGGTTGTCTCTTGCCGTTTGGGCATCTGGGCTTTGTTCTTGGCATTTTGTCGACCGGGAGAATGAAGAGCGTGTCACTGTTAGGTTAGGTTGAGAGTATGCGGGCAGTGGGCAAATCAGCCCTCTTGTGCTTTTTGATCTCCTCACTTGAGATTCAATTTCACGCGACCCTGCCACTTTGATCTGGCCCACGCCTTCATTAACCAGGTCCAACACTTGCCTTTCTTGGATCTTGCCCCTCCTGACAAAGGTAATCGGGTTTGTGGGGGAGTGGCCAGGGTTAGTCGGGGTGTGCCTAGGGTTTGTGGGGGTGGGTTAGGGTTAGGGTTAGGGTTAGGGTTAGGGTTAGGGTTAGGTTGAGAGTATGCGGGCAGTGGGCAAATCAGCCCTCTTGTGCTTTTTGATCTCCTCACTTGAGATTCAATTTCACGCGACCCTGCCACTTTGATCTGGCCCACGCCTTCATTAACCAGGTCCAACACTTGCCTTTCTTGGATCTTGCCCCTCCTGACAAAGGTAATCGGGTTTGTGGGGGAGTGGCCAGGGTTAGTTGGGGTGTGCCTAGGGTTTGTGGGGGTGTGGCATGATCTCTGGGATGTGCCGAGGGTTTGTGGGGGTGTGTGCCCCCTTGGACTTTAGGATTAGGTTTGAGTGTTGGGCTGGTGGATGTATATGTGTGACTGGGAGAGGTAAGGCTGCAGAGTTTGGAGTGGTGAGGTATGAGGTGCTGTGGCGCATCGGCTCGTGTGGTGAAGCCAGGTGAATCTGGCCCATGCCTTTCATTATCGTGGTCCGACACCACTTGGTTCAATGGACCGGGTGTGCACTGGGACACATCATCAGTAATGCATCCTCGGATCATGGGGTGTTTCGGGTCTTTCATCATTAAACACCCTCCCCGAGATGACCCAGCCGGAGTTGATCAAGCTCGGCTTGTGTTTTCCCATGGACCAGGATAATGAGAGGCATGTAACTATGAGGGTAATGTTGTTTTTAAACATCATTACCTGGCATCTGTATGCCTGGGGATGCATGGGTTAAATTGACAGTGTTTACTGGGCATTCGGTGTCTCTGCACCTGAGTTTAGTGGTGGCTTGTTTTCTGTGGACCCAGCTTGGGTTTAACTTTCTGGTTGTCTCTTGCCGTTTGGGCATCTGGGCTTTGTTCTTGGCATTTTGTCGACCGGGAGAATGAAGAGCGTGTCACTGTTAGGTTAGGTTGAGAGTATGCGGGCAGTGGGCAAATCAGCCCTCTTGTGCTTTTTGATCTCCTCACTTGAGATTCAATTTCACGCGACCCTGCCACTTTGATCTGGCCCACGCCTTCATTAACCAGGTCCAACACTTGCCTTTCTTGGATCTTGCCCCTCCTGACAAAGGTAATCGGGTTTGTGGGGGAGTGGCCAGGGTTAGTCGGGGTGTGCCTAGGGTTTGTGGGGGTGGGTTAGGGTTAGGGTTAGGGTTAGGGTTAGGGTTAGGGTTAGGTTGAGAGTATGCGGGCAGTGGGCAAATCAGCCCTCTTGTGCTTTTTGATCTCCTCACTTGAGATTCAATTTCACGCGACCCTGCCACTTTGATCTGGCCCACGCCTTCATTAACCAGGTCCAACACTTGCCTTTCTTGGATCTTGCCCCTCCTGACAAAGGTAATCGGGTTTGTGGGGGAGTGGCCAGGGTTAGTTGGGGTGTGCCTAGGGTTTGTGGGGGTGTGGCATGATCTCTGGGATGTGCCGAGGGTTTGTGGGGGTGTGTGCCCCCTTGGACTTTAGGATTAGGTTTGAGTGTTGGGCTGGTGGATGTATATGTGTGACTGGGAGAGGTAAGGCTGCAGAGTTTGGAGTGGTGAGGTATGAGGTGCTGTGGCGCATCGGCTCGTGTGGTGAAGCCAGGTGAATCTGGCCCATGCCTTTCATTATCGTGGTCCGACACCACTTGGTTCAATGGACCGGGTGTGCACTGGGACACATCATCAGTAATGCATCCTCGGATCATGGGGTGTTTCGGGTCTTTCATCATTAAACACCCTCCCCGAGATGACCCAGCCGGAGTTGATCAAGCTCGGCTTGTGTTTTCCCATGGACCAGGATAATGAGAGGCATGTAACTATGAGGGTAATGTTGTTTTTAAACATCATTACCTGGCATCTGTATGCCTGGGGATGCATGGGTTAAATTGACAGTGTTTACTGGGCATTCGGTGTCTCTGCACCTGAGTTTAGTGGTGGCTTGTTTTCTGTGGACCCAGCTTGGGTTTAACTTTCTGGTTGTCTCTTGCCGTTTGGGCATCTGGGCTTTGTTCTTGGCATTTTGTCGACCGGGAGAATGAAGAGCGTGTCACTGTTAGGTTAGGTTGAGAGTATGCGGGCAGTGGGCAAATCAGCCCTCTTGTGCTTTTTGATCTCCTCACTTGAGATTCAATTTCACGCGACCCTGCCACTTTGATCTGGCCCACGCCTTCATTAACCAGGTCCAACACTTGCCTTTCTTGGATCTTGCCCCTCCTGACAAAGGTAATCGGGTTTGTGGGGGAGTGGCCAGGGTTAGTCGGGGTGTGCCTAGGGTTTGTGGGGGTGTGGCATGATCTCTGGGATGTGCCGAGGGTTTGGGTTAGGGTTAGGTTGAGAGTATGCGGGCAGTGGGCAAATCAGTCCTCTTGTGCTTTTTGATCTCCTCACTTGAGATTCAATTTCACGCGACCCTGCCACTTTGATCTGGCCCACGCCTTCATTAACCAGGTCCAACACTTGCCTTTCTTGGATCTTGCCCCTCCTGACAAAGGTAATCGGGTTTGTGGGGGTGTGGCCAGGGTTAGTCGGGGTGTGCCTAGGGTTTGTGGGGGTGTGGCATGATCATTGGGAATGCTGAGGGTTTGTGGGGGTGTGTGCCCCCTTGGACTTTAGGATTAGGTTTGAGTGTTGGGCTGGTGGATGTATATGTGTGACTGGGATAGGTAAGGCTGCAGTAGGGTTAGGATGCGAGTATGCGGGCAGTGGGCAAAATATCCCTCTAGCGTTTGTGGATCTCTTACTGGAGATGCAGTATCACTTCACCCTGCCACTTTGTTTTTGGCCCACGTTGTCATCATCTCGGTCCCCGACTTGCCTTTATTGGGATCTTCCTTCTCTTTAACCTCCATTCTGGAGTTTAAGTTGAAATGGTGGAGTTCTTGCCTATGGATAGTGTTTTGGGTTTGGGGACTTTCTTATAGGGACTGGGTGCTGTGATCTGGGGGCTGTGCAGTAGCTAATTGAGGGGTGTGTGGGGAGGGACATGCCCCGGGGTACAGTTAGGCAATGGGGGTTGAGTGTTCACGGCGGTGGGGTGGGATGGCAAATGGTATTGCGGGGGGGGGGGGGTGTTTGGTAGCCCTTGCCGTAGGGGGGAGGGCTGAAATCGGAGCCTAACTGCTGGTGATACTGGGTAAATTTGGCCCCTTGATGGGGTGAGGGTTTGGGTTTATGGGGGTGTGTAGCAGGGTTGGAGGTGTTAGGTTTAGTGGTAGGGCAAAGGACTATTATATAAGCCCCTTAGTGTGGTGTGGTTTGGGTTATTTGGGGTGCTGTCTGGTTTAGTTGGGGTGACCGATCCCTTGGAAATTAGGGTTAGGGTTAGGGCCAGGGCTGGGGTTAGAAGGCAAGTATGTGTGTAGCAGGGTTGGAGGTGTAAGGTTTAGTGGTAGGGCAAAGGACTATTATATAAGCCCCTTAGTGTGGTGTGGTTTGGGTTATTTGGGGTGCTGTCCGGTTTAGTTGGGGTGCGCGGTCCATTGGAAATTAGGGTTAGGGTTAGGGTTTAGTTGGGGTGTGTGGTCCTCTGGAATATAGGATTAGGTTTGGGGGGTAGGGTTGGGGGGGGCCTGCTGGGCAGCGGGAGGTATAACTGGTGGTGTGGGGTGAGTTTAGTCCTCTGGCGAGAAGAGGACCCATGTTTATGGGGTGTGAAGATGTTAGGTTTCAGGGTAGGGTTAGGGTTAGGGTTAGGGTTAGGGTTAGGGTTAGGGTTAGGGTTAGGGTTAGGTTGAGAGTATGCGGGCAGTGGGCAAATCAGCCCTCTTGTGCTTTTTGATCTCCTCACTTGAGATTCAATTTCACGCGACCCTGCCACTTTGATCTGGCCCACGCCTTCATTAACCAGGTCCAACACTTGCCTTTCTTGGATCTTGCCCCTCCTGACAAAGGTAATCGTGTTTGTGGGGGAGTGGCCAGGGTTAGTCGCGGTGTGCCTAGGGTTTGTGGGGGTGTGTCATGAGGGTTAGGTTGAGAGTATGCGGGCAGTGGGCAAATCAGCCCTCTTGTGCTTTTTGATCTCCTGACTTGAGATTCAATTTCACGCGACCCTGCCACTTTGATCTGGCCCACGCCTTCATTAACCAGGTCCAACACTTGCCTTTCTTGGATCTTGCCCCTCCTGACAAAGGTAATCGTGTTTGTGGGGGAGTGGCCAGGGTTAGTCGGGGTGTGCCTAGGGTTTGTGGGGGTGTGGCATGATCTCTGGGATGTGCCGAGGGTTTGTGGGGGTGTGTGCCCCCTTGGACTTTAGGATTAGGTTTGAGTGTTGGGCTGGTGGATGTATATGTGACTGGGATAGGTAAGGCATTAGGGTTAGGGTTAGGGTTAGGGTTAGGGTTAGGGTTAGGGTTAGGTTGAGAGTATGCGGGCAGTGGGCAAATCAGCCCTCTTGTGCTTTTTGATCTCCTCACTTGAGATTCAATTTCACGCGACCCTGCCACTTTGATCTGGCCCACGCCTTCATTAACCAGGTCCAACACTTGCCTTTCTTGGATCTTGCCCCTCCTGACAAAGGTAATCGGGTTTGTGGGGGAGTGGCCAGGGTTAGTCGGGGTGTGCCTAGGGTTTGTGGGGGTGGGTTAGGGTTAGGGTTAGGGTTAGGGTTAGGGTTAGGGTTAGGTTGAGAGTATGCGGGCAGTGGGCAAATCAGCCCTCTTGTGCTTTTTGATCTCCTCACTTGAGATTCAATTTCACGCGACCCTGCCACTTTGATCTGGCCCACGCCTTCATTAACCAGGTCCAACACTTGCCTTTCTTGGATCTTGCCCCTCCTGACAAAGGTAATCGGGTTTGTGGGGGAGTGGCCAGGGTTAGTTGGGGTGTGCCTAGGGTTTGTGGGGGTGTGGCATGATCTCTGGGATGTGCCGAGGGTTTGTGGGGGTGTGTGCCCCCTTGGACTTTAGGATTAGGTTTGAGTGTTGGGCTGGTGGATGTATATGTGTGACTGGGAGAGGTAAGGCTGCAGAGTTTGGAGTGGTGAGGTATGAGGTGCTGTGGCGCATCGGCTCGTGTGGTGAAGCCAGGTGAATCTGGCCCATGCCTTTCATTATCGTGGTCCGACACCACTTGGTTCAATGGACCGGGTGTGCACTGGGACACATCATCAGTAATGCATCCTCGGATCATGGGGTGTTTCGGGTCTTTCATCATTAAACACCCTCCCCGAGATGACCCAGCCGGAGTTGATCAAGCTCGGCTTGTGTTTTCCCATGGACCAGGATAATGAGAGGCATGTAACTATGAGGGTAATGTTGTTTTTAAACATCATTACCTGGCATCTGTATGCCTGGGGATGCATGGGTTAAATTGACAGTGTTTACTGGGCATTCGGTGTCTCTGCACCTGAGTTTAGTGGTGGCTTGTTTTCTGTGGACCCAGCTTGGGTTTAACTTTCTGGTTGTCTCTTGCCGTTTGGGCATCTGGGCTTTGTTCTTGGCATTTTGTCGACCGGGAGAATGAAGAGCGTGTCACTGTTAGGTTAGGTTGAGAGTATGCGGGCAGTGGGCAAATCAGCCCTCTTGTGCTTTTTGATCTCCTCACTTGAGATTCAATTTCACGCGACCCTGCCACTTTGATCTGGCCCACGCCTTCATTAACCAGGTCCAACACTTGCCTTTCTTGGATCTTGCCCCTCCTGACAAAGGTAATCGGGTTTGTGGGGGAGTGGCCAGGGTTAGTCGGGGTGTGCCTAGGGTTTGTGGGGGTGTGGCATGATCTCTGGGATGTGCCGAGGGTTTGGGTTAGGGTTAGGTTGAGAGTATGCGGGCAGTGGGCAAATCAGTCCTCTTGTGCTTTTTGATCTCCTCACTTGAGATTCAATTTCACGCGACCCTGCCACTTTGATCTGGCCCACGCCTTCATTAACCAGGTCCAACACTTGCCTTTCTTGGATCTTGCCCCTCCTGACAAAGGTAATCGGGTTTGTGGGGGTGTGGCCAGGGTTAGTCGGGGTGTGCCTAGGGTTTGTGGGGGTGTGGCATGATCATTGGGAATGCTGAGGGTTTGTGGGGGTGTGTGCCCCCTTGGACTTTAGGATTAGGTTTGAGTGTTGGGCTGGTGGATGTATATGTGTGACTGGGATAGGTAAGGCTGCAGTAGGGTTAGGATGCGAGTATGCGGGCAGTGGGCAAAATATCCCTCTAGCGTTTGTGGATCTCTTACTGGAGATGCAGTATCACTTCACCCTGCCACTTTGTTTTTGGCCCACGTTGTCATCATCTCGGTCCCCGACTTGCCTTTATTGGGATCTTCCTTCTCTTTAACCTCCATTCTGGAGTTTAAGTTGAAATGGTGGAGTTCTTGCCTATGGATAGTGTTTTGGGTTTGGGGACTTTCTTATAGGGACTGGGTGCTGTGATCTGGGGGCTGTGCAGTAGCTAATTGAGGGGTGTGTGGGGAGGGACATGCCCCGGGGTACAGTTAGGCAATGGGGGTTGAGTGTTCACGGCGGTGGGGTGGGATGGCAAATGGTATTGCGGGGGGGGGGGGTGTTTGGTAGCCCTTGCCGTAGGGGGGAGGGCTGAAATCGGAGCCTAACTGCTGGTGATACTGGGTAAATTTGGCCCCTTGATGGGGTGAGGGTTTGGGTTTA
>NW_027277456.1:22500-28035 GCF_030028105.1 Mobula birostris
AAACACCCTCCCCGAGATGACCCAGCCGGAGTTGATCAAGCTCGGCTTGTGTTTTCCCATGGACCAGGATAATGAGAGGCATGTAACTATGACGGTAATGTTGTTTTTAAACATCTATACCTGGCATCTGTATGCCTGGGATTGCATGGGTTAAATTGACAGTGTTTACTGGGCATTCGGTGTCTCTGCACCTGAGTTTAGTGGTGACTGGTTTTCTGTGGACCCAGCTTGGTTTAACTTCTGGTTCTCTCTCGCCGTTTGGGCATCTGGGCTTTATTCTTGGCATTTTGTCGACCGGGAGAATGAAGAGCGTGTCACTGTTAGGTTAGGTTGAGAGTATGCGGGCAGTGGGCAAATCAGCCCTCTTGTGCTTTTTGATCTCCTCACTTGAGATTCAATTTCACGCGACCCCTGCCACTTTGATCTGGCCCACGCCTTCATTAACCAGGGTCCCAACACTTGCCTTTCTTGGATCTTGCCCCTCCTGACAAAGGTAATCGTGTTTGTGGGGGTGTGGCCAGGGTTAGTCGGGGTGGGTTAGGGTTAGGGTTAGGGTTAGGTTGAGAGTATGCGAGCAGTGGGCAAATCAGCCTCTCTGTGCTTTTGATCTCCTCACTGAGATTCAATTTCACGCGACCCTGCCACTTTGATCTGGCCCACGCCTTCATTAACCAGGTCCAAACACTTGCCTTTCTTGGATCTTGCCCCTCCTGACAAAGGTAATCGGGTTTGTGGGGGAGTGGCCAGGGTTAGTCGGGGTGTGCCTAGGGTTTGTGGGGGTTGGCATCATCTCTGGGATGTGCCGAGGGTTGTGGGGGGTGTGTGCCCCCTTGGACCTTTAGGATTAGGTTAGAGTGTTGGGCTGGTGGATGTATATGTGTGACTGGGATAGGTAAGGCTGCAGAGTTTGGAGTGGTGAGGTATGAGGTGCTGTGGCGCATAGGCTCATGTGGTCAAGCCAGGTGAATCTGGCCCATGCCTATCATTATCGTGGTCCGACACCACTTGGTTCAATGGACCGGGTGGCACTGGAACACATCATCAGTAATGCATCCTCGGATCATGGGGTGTTTCGGGTCTTTCATCATTAAACACCCTCCCGAGATGACCCCAGCCGGAGTTGATCAAGCTCGGCTTGTGTTTTCCCATGGACCAGGATAATGAGAGGCATGTAACTATGACGGTAATGTTGTTTTTAAACATCATTACCTGGCATCTGTATGCCTGGGATTGCATGGGTTAAATTGACAGTGTTTTACTGGGCATTCGGTGTCTCTGCACCTGAGTTTAGTGGTGACTGGTTTTCTGTGGACCCAGCTTGGGGTTTAACTTTCTGGTTCTCTCTCGCCGTTGGGCATCTGGCTTTATTCTTGCATTTTGTCGACCGGGAGAATGAAGAGCGTGTCACTGTTAGGTTAGGTTGAGAGTATGCGGGCAGTGGGCAAATCAGCCCTCTTGTGCTTTTTGATCTCCTCACTTGAGATTCAATTTCACGCGACCCTGCCACTTTGATCTGGCCCACGCCTTCATAACCAGGTCCAACACTTGCCTTTCTTGGATCTTGCCCCTCCTGACAAAGGTAATCGTGTTTGTGGGGGTGTGGCCAGGGTTAGTCGGGTGGGTTAGGGTTAGGGTTAGGGTTAGGTTGAGAGTATGCGAGCAGTGGGCAAATCAGCCCTCTTGTGCTTTTTGATCTCCTCACTTGAGATTCAATTTCACGCGACCCTGCCACTTTGATCTGGCCCACGCCTTCATTAACCAGGTCCAACACTTGCCTTCTTGGATCTTGGCCCCTCCTGACAAAGGTAATCGGGTTTGTGGGGGAGTGGCCAGGGTTAGTCGGGGTGTGCCTAGGGTTTGTGGGGGTGTGGCATCATCTCTGGGATGTGCCGAGGGTTTGTGGGGGTGTGTGCCCCCTTGGACTTTAGGATTAGGTTTGAGTGTTGGGCTGGTGGATGTATATGTGTGACTGGGATAGGTAAGGCTGCAGAGTTTGGAGTGGTGAGGTATGAGGTGCTGTGGCGCATAGGCTCATGTGGTCAAGCCAGGTGAATCTGGCCCATGCCTTTCATTATCGTGGTCCGACACCACTTGGTTCAATGGACCGGGTGTGCACTGGAACACATCATCAGTAATGCATCCTCGGATCATGGGGTGTTTCGGGTCTTTCATCATTAAACACCCTCCCCGAGATGACCCAGCCGGAGTTGATCAAGCTCGGCTTGTGTTTTCCCATGGACCAGGATAATGAGAGGCATGTAACTATGACGGTAATGTTGTTTTTAAACATCATTACCTGGCATCTGTATGCCTGGGATTGCATGGGTTAAATTGACAGTGTTTACTGGGCATTCGGTGTCTCTGCACCTGAGTTTAGTGGTGACTGGTTTTCTGTGGACCCAGCTTGGGTTTAACTTTCTGGTTCTCTCTCGCCGTTTGGGCATCTGGGCTTTATTCTTGGCATTTTGTCGACCGGGAGAATGAAGAGCGTGTCACTGTTAGGTTAGGTTGAGAGTATGCGGGCAGTGGGCAAATCAGCCCTCTTGTGCTTTTTGATCTCCTCACTTGAGATTCAATTTCACGCGACCCTGCCACTTTGATCTGGCCCACGCCTTCATTAACCAGGTCCAACACTTGCCTTTCTTGGATCTTGCCCCTCCTGACAAAGGTAATCGTGTTTGTGGGGGTGTGGCCAGGGTTAGTCGGGGTGGGTTAGGGTTAGGGTTAGGGTTAGGTTGAGAGTATGCGAGCAGTGGGCAAATCAGCCCTCTTGTGCTTTTTGATCTCCTCACTTGAGATTCAATTTCACGCGACCCTGCCACTTTGATCTGGCCCACGCCTTCATTAACCAGGTCCAACACTTGCCTTTCTTGGATCTTGCCCCTCCTGACAAAGGTAATCGGGTTTGTGGGGGAGTGGCCAGGGTTAGGGTTAGGGTTAGGGTTCGGGTTAGGGTTAGGTTAGGGTTAGGGTTAGGGTTAGGGTTAGGGTTAGGGGTTAGGGTTAGGGTTAGGGGTTAGGGGTTAGGGTTAGGGTTAGGGGTTAGGGTTAGGGTTAGGTTAGGGTTAGGTTAGGGTTAGGTTAGGGTTAGGGTTAGGGTTAGGGTTAGGGTTAGGGTGTTAGGGTTAGGGTTAGGTTGAGAGTATGCGGGCAGTGGGCAAATCAGCCCTCTTGTGCTTTTTGATCTCCTCACTTGAGATTCAATTTCACGCGACCCTGCCCTCTTGATCTGGCCCACGCCTTCATTAACCAGGTCCAACACTTGCCTTTCTTGGATCTTGCCCCTTCCTGACAAAGGTAATCGGGTTTGTGGGGGAGTGGCCAGGGGTTAGTCGGGGTTGTGCCTAGGGTTTTGTGGGGGTGTGGCATGATCTCTGGGATGTGCCGAGGGTTGTGGGGGGGTGTGTGCCCCTTGGACTTTAGGATTAGGTTTGAGTGTTGGGCTGGTGGATGTATATGTGTGACTGGGAGAGGTAAGGCTGCAGAGTTTGGAGTGGTGAGGTATGAGGTGCTGTGGCGCATCGGCTCGTGTGGTGAAGCCCAGGTGAATCTGGCCCATGCCTTTCATTATCGTTGGTCCGACACCACTTGGTTCAATGGACCGGGTGGTTGCACTGGGACACATCATCAGTAATGCCTCCTCGGATCATGGGGTGTTTCGGGTCTTTCATCATTAAACACCCTCCCCGAGATGACCCCAGCCGGAGTTGATCAAGCTCGGCTTGTGTTTTCCCATGGACCAGGATAATGAGAGGCATGTAACTATGAGGGTAATGACGTTTTTAAACATCATTACCTGCATCTGTATGCCTGGGGATGCATGGGTTAAATTGACAGTGTTTACTGGGCATTCGGTGTCTCTGCACCTGAGTTTAGTGGTGGCTTGTTTTCGGTGGACCCAGCTTGGGTTTTAACTTTCTGGTTCTCTCTTGCCGTTTGGGCATCTGGGCTTTGTTCTTGGCATTTTGTCGACCGGGAGAATGAAGAGCGTGTCACTGTTAGGTTAGGTTGAGAGTATGCGGGCAGTGGGCAAATCAGCCCTCTTGTGCTTTTTGATCTCCTCACTTGAGATTCAATTTCACGCGACCCCTGCCACTTTGATCTGGCCCCCACGCCCTTCATTAACCAGGTCCAACACTTGCCTTTCTTGGATCTTGCCCCTCCTGACAAAGGTAATCGGGTTTGTGGGGGGAGTGGCCAGGGTTAGTCGGGGTGTGCCTAGGGTTTGTGGGGGTGTGGCATCATCTCTGGGATGTGCCGAGGGTTTGTGTGGGGGTGTGTGCCCCCTTGGACTTTAGGATTAGGTTTGAGTGTTGGGCTGGTGGATGTATATGTGTGACTGGGATAGGTAAGGCTGCAGAGTTTGGAGTGGTGAGGTATGAGGTGCTGTGGCGCATAGGCTCATGTGGTCAAGCCAGGTGAATCTGGCCCATGCCTTTCATTATCGTGGTCCGACACCACTTGGTTCAATGGACCGGGTGTGCACTGGAACACATCATCGTAATGCATCCTCGGATCATGGGGTGTTCGGGTCTTTTCATCATTTTAAACACCCTCCCGAGATGACCCAGCCGGAGTTGATCAAGCTCGGCTTGTGTTTTCCCATGGACCAGAAAATGAGAGGCATGTAACTATGAGGGTAATGTTGTTTTTTAAACATCATTACCTGGCATCTGTATGCCTGGGATTGCATGGGTTAAATTGACAGTGTTTACTGGGCATTCGGTGTCTCTGCACCTGAGTTTAGTGGTGACTTGTTTTCTGTGGACACAGCTTGGGTTTAACCTTCTGGTTCTCTCTTGCCGTTTGGGCATCTGGGCTTTGTTCTTGGCATTTTGTCGACCGGGAGGAATGAAGAGCGTGTCACTGTTAGGTTAGGTTGAGAGTATGCGGGCAGTGGGCAAATCAGCCCTCTTGTGCTTTTTGATCTCCTCACTTGAGATTCAATTTCACGCGACCCTGCCACTTTGATCTGGCCCACGCCCTTCAATTAACAGGTCCAACACTTGCCTTTCTTGGATCTTGCCCCTCCTGACAAAGGTAATCGGGTTTGTGGGGGAGTGGCCAGGGGTTAGTCGGGGTGTGCCTAGGGTTTGTGGGGGTGTGGCATCATCTCTGGGATGTGCGCGAGGGTTTGTGTGGGGGGTGTGTGCCCCCTTGGACTTTAGGATTAGGTTTGAGTGTTGGGCTGGTGGATGTATATGTGTGACTGGGATAGGTAAGGCTGCAGAGTTTTGGAGTGGTGAGGTATGAGGTGCTGTGGCGCATAGGCTCATGTGGTCAAGCCAGGTGAATCTGGCCCATGCCTTTCATTATCGTGGTCCGACACCACTTGGTTCAATGGACCGGGTGTGCACTGGAAACACATCATCAGTAATGCATCCTCGGATCATGGGGTGTTTCGGGTCTTTCATCATTAAACACCCTCCCCGAGATGACCCAGCCGGAAGTTGATCAAGCTCGGCTTGTGTTTTCCATGGACCAGGAAAATGAGAGGCATGTAACTATGAGGGTAATGTTGTTTTTAAACATCAT
>NW_027277457.1:0-28013 GCF_030028105.1 Mobula birostris
GCAGAGGAAAAGGTGGAGTGACATGACACAGAGGCAGAGGGAAGGAGGAGTGAGATGACACAGAGGCAGAGGGAAACGGGAGTGAGATGACACAGAGGCAGAGGGAAGAGGGAGTGACATGACACAGAGGCAGAGGGAAGGGGGAGTGAGATGACACAGAATCAGAGGGAAGGGGGAGTGAGATGACAGAGAGGCAGAGGGAAGGGGGGAGTGAGATGACACAGAGGCAGATTGAAGGGGTAGTGAGATGACACAGAGGGAGTGGAAGGGCGTATGAGATGACACAGAGGCAGAGGGAAGGGGGAGTGAGATGACACAGAGGCAGAGTGTAGAGTGAGTGAGATGACACAGAGGCAGAGGGAAGGGGGAGTGAGATGACACAGAGGCAGAGTGAAGAGGGAGTGAGATGACACAGAGGCAGAGGGAAGAGAGAGTGAGATGACACAGAGGCAGAGGGAAGGGGGAGTGAGATGACAGAGAGGCAAAGTGAAGAGTGAGTGAGATGACACAGAGGCAGAGGGAAGGGGGAGTGAGATGACACAGAGGCAGAGGGAAGGGGGAGTGGGATTACACAGAGGTTGAGGTAAGGGGGAGTGACATGACACAGAGGCAGATGGAAGAGGGAGTGAGATTACAGAGAGGTTGAGGAAGGGGGAGTGAGATGACACAGAGGCAGAGGGAAGGGGGGAGTGAAATGACAGAGGCAGAGGGAAGGGGGAGTGGGATGACACAGAGGTTGAGGGAAGGGGAGTGAGATGACACAGAGGCAGAGGGAAGGGGGAGTGAGATGACACAGAGGCAGAGGAAGGGGGAGTGAGATGACACAGAGCTTGAGGGAACGGGGAGTGAGATGACACAGAGCTTGAGGGAAGGGGGAGTGAGATGACACACAGGCGGAGGGAAGGGGCAGTGACACGACACAGAGGTAGAGGGAAGAGGGAGTGAGATGACACAAAGGCAGAGGGAAGGGGGAATGAGATGACACAGAGGCAGAGGGAAGGGGAAGTGAGATGACACAGAGTTAGAGGGAACGGGGAGTGAGATGACACAGAGGCAGAGGGAGTGTGGAGTGAGATGACAGAGAGGCAGAGGGAAGGGGGAATGAGATGACACAGAATCAGAGGGAAGGGGGAGTGAGATGACACAGAGGCAGAGGGAAGAGGGACTGAGATTATAGAGAGGTTGAGGGAAGGGGGAGTGACATGACACAGAGGCAGAGGGAAGGGGGAGTAAGAAGACACAGAGGCAGAGGGAAGAGGGAGTGAGATTACACAGAGGCAGATTGAAGGGGGAGTGAGATGACACACAGGCAAAGGGGAGTGACATGACACAGAGGCAGAGGGAAAGGGGAGTGATATGACACAGAGGCAGAGGGATGGGTGAGTGAGAAGACACGGAGGCAGAGAGAAGGGGGACTGAGATGACAGAGGCAGAGGGAAGGGGGAGTGAGATGACACAGAGGCAGAGGGAAGGGGGAGTGAGATGACACAGAGGCAGAGGGAAGGGGGAGTGAGATGACAATGAGGCAGAGGGAAGGGGAGTGAGATGACACAGAGGCAGAGGGAAGGGCGAGTGAGATGACACAGAGGCAGAGGGAAGGGGGAGTGGGATGACACAGAGGCAGAGGGAAGGGGGAGTGGGATGACACAGAGGCAGAGGGAAGGGGGAGTGAGATGACAGAGAGGCAGAGGGAAGGGGGGAGTGAGATTACACAGAGGCAGATTGAAGGGGTAGTGAGATGACACAGAGGGAGTGGGAAGGGCGTATGAGATGACACAGAGGCAGAGGGAAGGGGGAGTGAGATGACACAGAGGCAGAGTGTAGAGTGAGTGAGATGACACAGAGGCAGAGGAAGGGGGAGTGAGATGACACAGAGGCAGAGTGAAGAGGGAGTGAGATGACACAGAGGCAGAGGGAAGAGAGAGTGAGATGACACAGAGGCAGAGGGAAGGGGGAGTGAGATGACAGAGAGGCAAAGTGAAGAGTGAGTGAGATGACACAGAGGCAGAGGGAAGGGGGAGTGAGATGACACAGAGGCAGAGGGAAGGGGGAGTGGGATTACACAGAGGTTGAGGTAAGGGGGAGTGACATGACACAGAGGCAGATGAAGAGGGAGTGAGATTACAGAGAGGTTGAGGGAAGGGGGAGTGAGATGACACAGAGGCAGAGGGAAGGGGGAGTGAAATGACAGAGGCAGAGGGAAGGGGGAGTGGGATGACACAGAGGTTGAGGGAAGGGGGAGTGAGATGACACAGAGGCAGAGGGAAGGGGGAGTGAGATGACACAGAGGCAGAGGGAAGGGGGAGTGAGATGACACAGAATCAGAGGGAAGGGGGAGTGAGATGACACAGAGGCAGAGGGAAGGGGAGTGAGATGACACAGAATCAGAGGGAAGGGGGAGTGAGATGACACAGCGGCAGAGGGAAGAGGGACTGAGATTATAGAGAGGTTGAGGGAAGGGGGAGTGACATGACACAGAGGCAGAGGGAAGGGGGAGTGAGAAGACACAGAGGCAGAGGGAAGAGGGAGTGAGATTACACAGAGGCAGATTGAAGGGGGAGTGAGATGACACACAGGCAAAGGGGAGTGACATGACACAGAGGCAGAGGGAAAGGGGAGTGATATGACACAGAGGCAGAGGGATGGTGAGTGAGAAGACACAGAGGCAGAGAGAAGGGGGACTGAGATGACAGAGGCAGAGGGAAGGGGGAGTGAGATGACACAGAGGCAGAGGGAAGGGGGAGTGAGATGACACAGAGGCAGAGGGAAGGGGGAGTGAGATGACAATGAGGCAGAGGGAAGGGGGAGTGAGATGACACAGAGGCAGAGGGAAGGGCGAGTGAGATGACAGAGAGGCAGAGGGAAGGGGGAGTGGGATGACACAGAGGCAGAGGGAAGGGGGAGTGGGATGACACAGAGGCAGAGGGAAGGGGGAGTGAGATGACAGAGAGGCAGAGGGAAGGGGGGAGTGAGATTACACAGAGGCAGATTGAAGGGGTAGTGAGATGACACAGAGGGAGTGGGAAGGGCGTATGAGATGACACAGAGGCAGAGGGAAGGGGGAGTGAGATGACACAGAGGCAGAGTGTAGAGTGAGTGAGATGACACAGAGGCAGAGGGAAGGGGGAGTGAGATGACTCAGAGGCAGAGTGAAGAGGGAGTGAGATGACACAGAGGCAGAGGGAAGAGAGAGTGAGATGACACAGAGGCAGAGGGAAGGGGGAGTGAGATGACAGAGAGGCAAAGTGAAGAGTGAGTGAGATGACACAGAGGCAGAGGGAAGGGGGAGTGAGATGACACAGAGGCAGAGGGAAGGGGGACTGGGATTACACAGAGGTTGAGGTAAGGGGGAGTGACATGACACAGAGGCAGATGGAAGAGGGAGTGAGATTACAGAGAGGTTGAGGGAAGGGGGAGTGAGATGACACAGAGGCAGAGGGAAGGGGGAGTGAAATGACAGAGGCAGAGGGAAGGGGGAGTGGGATGACACAGAGGTTGAGGGAAGGGGGAGTGAGATGACACAGAGGCAGAGGGAAGGGGAGTGAGATGACACAGAGGCAGAGGGAAGGGGGAGTGAGATGACACAGAGCTTGAGGGAACGGGGAGTGAGATGACACAGAGCTTGAGGGAAGGGGGAGTGAGATGACACACAGGCGGAGGGAAGGGGCAGTGACACGACACAGAGGTAGAGGGAAGAGGGAGTGAGATGACACAGAGGCAGAGGGAAGGGGGAGTGAGATGACACAAAGGCAGAGGGAAGGGAGAATGAGATGACACAGAGGCAGAGGGAAGGGAAGTGAGATGACACAGAGTTAGAGGGAACGGGGAGTGAAATGACACAGAGGCAGAGGGAGTGTGGAGTGAGATGATGCAGAGGCAGAGTGAAGAGTGAGTCAGATGACACAGAGGCAGAGGGAAGGGGGAGTGAGGTGACACAGAGGCACAGGGAAGGGGGATTGACATGACACAGAGGCAGAGTGAAGAGGGAGTGAGATGACACAAAGGCAGAGGGAAGAGGGAGTGAGATGACACAGAGGCAGAGGGAAGGGGGAGTGAAATGACACAGAGGCAGATTGAAGGGGGAGTGAGATGACACACAGGGAGTGGGAAGGTGGAGTGGGATGACAATGAGGCAAGGGGAAGGGGGAGTGAGATGACACAGAGGCAGAGTGAAGAGTGAGTGAGATGACACAGAGGCAGAGGGAAGGGGAAGTGAGATGAGACAGAGGCAGAGGGAAGGGGGATTGACATGACACAGAGGCAGAGGGAAGGGGGAGTGAGATGACACAGAGGCAGAGGAAAAGGTGGAGTGACATGACACAGAGGCAGAGGGAAGGAGGAGTGAGATGACACAGAGGCAGAGGGAAACGGGAGTGAGATGACACAGAGGCAGAGGGAAGAGGGAGTGACATGACACAGAGGCAGAGGAAGGGGGAGTGAGATGACAGAGAGGCAGAGGGAAGGGGGGAGTGAGATGACACAGAGGCAGATTGAAGGGGTAGTGAGATGACACAGAGGGAGTGGAACGGGGTATGAGATGACACAGAGGCAGAGGGAAGGGGGAGTGAGATGACACAGAGGCAGAGTGTAGAGTGAGTGAGATGACACAGAGGCAGAGGGAAGGGGGAGTGAGATGACACAGAGGCAGAGTGAAGAGGGAGTGAGATGACACAGAGGCAGAGGGAAGAGAGAGTGAGATGACACAGAGGCAGAGGGAAGGGGGAGTGAGATGACACAGAGGCAGAGGGAAGGGGGAGTGAGATGACACAGAGCTTGAGGGAACGGGGAGTGAGATGACACAGAGCTTGAGGGAAGGGGGAGTGAGATGACACACAGGCGGAGTGAAGGGGCAGTGACACGACACAGAGGTAGAGGGAAGAGGGAGTGAGATGACACAGAGGCAGAGGGAAGGGGGAGTGAGATGACACAAAGGCAGAGGGAAGGGAGAATGAGATGACACAGAGGCAGAGGGAAGGGGAAGTGAGATGACACAGAGTTAGAGGGAACGGGAGTGAGATGACACAGAGGCAGAGGGAGTGTGGAGTGAGATGATGCAGAGGCAGAGTGAAGAGTGAGTGAGATGACACAGAGGCAGAGGGAAGGGGGAGTGAGGTGACACAGAGGCACAGGAAGGGGGATTGACATGACACAGAGGCAGAGTGAAGAGGGAGTGAGATGACACAAAGGCAGAGGGAAGAGGGAGTGAGATGACACAGAGGCAGAGGGAAGGGGGAGTGAAATGACACAGAGACAGATTGAAGGGGGAGTGAGATGACACACAGGGAGTGGGAAGGTGGAGTGAGATGACAATGAGGCAAGGGGAAGGGGGAGTGAGATGACACAGAGGCAGAGTGAAGAGTGAGTGAGATGACACAGAGGCAGAGGGAAGGGAAGTGAGATGAGACAGAGGCAGAGGGAAGGGGATTGACATGACACAGAGGCAGAGGGAAGGGGAGTGAGATGACAAAGAGGCAGAGGAAAAGGTGGAGTGACATGACACAGAGGCAGAGGGAAGGAGGAGTGAGATGACACAGAGGCAGAGGGAAACGGGAGTGAGATGACACAGAGGCAGAGGAAGAGGGAGTGACATGACACAGAGGCAGAGGGAAGGGGGAGTGAGATGACACAGAATCAGAGGGAAGGGGGAGTGAGATGACACAGAGGCAGAGGGAAGGGGGAGTGAGATGACAGAGAGGCAGAGGGAAGGGGGGAGTGAGATGACACAGAGGCAGAGGGAAGGGGGAGTGAGATGACACAGAGGCAGAGTGAAGAGGGAGTGAGATGACACAGAGGCAGAGGGAAGAGAGAGTGAGATGACACAGAGGCAGAGGGAAGGGGGAGTGAGATGACAGAGAGGCAAAGTGAAGAGTGAGTGAGATGACACAGAGGCAGATGGAAGGGGGAGTGAGATGACACAGAGGCAGAGGGAAGGGGGAGTGGGATTACACAGAGGTTGAGGTAAGGGGGAGTGACATGACACAGAGGCAGATGGAAGAGGGAGTGAGATTACAGAGGGAAGGGGGAGTGAGATGACACAGAGCTTGAGGGAAGGGGGAGTGAGATGACACACAGGCGGAGGGAAGGGGCAGTGAGATGACACAGAGGCAGAGGGAAGGGGGAATGAGATGACACAGAGGCAGAGGGAAGGGGGAGTGAGATGACACAGAGGCAGAGGGAAGAGGGAGTGAGACGATACAGAGGCGGAGGAAAGAGGGAGTGAAATGATAGAGGCAGAGGGAAGGGGGAGTGAGATAACACAGAGGCAGAGGGAAGGGGGAGTGAGATGACCCAGAGGCAGAAGGAACGGGGAGTGAGAGGACACAGAGGTAGAGGAAAGGGGAGTGAGATGACACAGAGACAGAGGGAAGGGGGAGTGAGATGACACAGAGGCAGAGGGAAGGGGGAGTGGGATTACACAGAGGTTGAGGTAAGGGGGAGTGACATGACACAGAGGCAGAGGGAAGGGGAAGTGAGATGACACAGAGGCAGAGGGAAGGAGAGTGGGATTACACAGAGGTTGAGGGAAGGGGGAGTGAGATGACACAGAGGCAGAGGGAAGAGGGAGTGAGATGACACAGAGGCAGAGTGAAGAGGGAGTGAGATGACACATAGGCAGAGTGAAGGGGGAGTGACATGACACAGAGGCAGAGGGAAGGGGGAGTGAGATGACACAGAGGCAGAGTGAAGAGTGAGTGAGATGACACAGAGGCAGAGGGAAGGGGGAGTGAGATGACACAGAGGCAGAGGGAACGGGGAGTGAGATGACACAGAGATAGAGGGAAGAGGGAGTGAGATTACACAGAGGCAGAGTGAAGGGGGAGTGAGATGACACAGAGGCAGAGTGAAGAGGGAGTGAGATGACACAGAGTCAGAGAGAAGGGGGAGTGAGATTACACAGAGGCAGAGGGAAGGGGGAGTGAGATGACACAGCGGTAGAGGGAAGGGGGAGTGAGATGATGCAGAGGCAGAGTGAAGAGTGAGTGAGATGACACAGAGGCAGAGGGAAGGGGAAGTGAGATGACACAGTGGCAGAGGGAAGGGGGATTGACATGACACAGAGGCAGAGTGAAGAGGGAGTGAGATGACACAAAGGCAGAGGGAAGAGGGAGTGAGATGACACAGAGGCAGAGGGAAGGGGGAGTGAAATGACACAGAGGCAGATTGAAGGGGGAGTGAGATGACACACAGGGAGTGGGAAGGTGGAGTGAGATGACAATGAGGCAAGGGGAAGGGGGAGTGAGATGACACAGAGGCAGAGTGAAGAGTGAGTGACATGACACAGAGGCAGAGGGAAGGGGAAGTGAGATGAGACAGAGGCAGAGGGAAGGGGGATTGACATGACACAGAGGCAGAGGGAAGGGGGAGTGAGATGACACAGAGGCAGAGGAAAAGGTGGAGTGACATGACACAGAGGCAGAGGGAAGGAGGAGTGAGATGACACAGAGGCAGAGGGAAACGGGAGTGAGATGACACAGAGGCAGAGGGAAGAGGGAGTGACATGACACAGAGGCAGAGGGAAGGGGGAGTGAGATGACACAGAATCAGAGGGAAGGGGGAGTGAGATGACACAGAGGCAGAGGGAAGGGGGAGTGAGAGGACACAGAGGTAGATAAAGGGGAGTGAGATGACACAGAGACAGAGGGAAGGGGGAGTGAGATGACACAGAGGCAGAGGGAAGGGGGAGTGGGATTACACAGAGGTTGAGGTAAGGGGGAGTGACATGACACAGAGGCAGATGGAAGAGGGAGTGAGATTACAGAGAGGTTGAGAGAATGGGGAGAGAGATAACAGAGGCAGAGGGAAGAGGAAGTGGGATGACACCGAGGCAGAGTGAAGAGGGAGTGAGATGACACAGAGGCAGAGGGATAGGGGAGAGAGATGACACAGAGGCAGAGGGAAGGGGGAGAGAGATGACACAGAGGCAGAGGGAAGGGGGAGTGACATGACACAGAGGCAGAGGGAAGGGGGAGTGAGATGACCCAGAGGCAGAGGGAAGAGGGAGTGAGATTATAGAGAAGTTGAGGGAAGGGGGAGTGACATGACACAGAGGGAGAGGGAAGGGGGAGAGAGATGACAGAGGTAGAGGGAAGGGGGAGTGAGATGACATAGAGGCAGAGGGAAGGGGGAGTGAGAAGACACAGAGGCAGAGGGAAGAGGGAGTGAGATTACACAGAGGCAGATTGAAGGGGGAGTGAGATGACACACAGGCAAAGGGGAGTGACATGACACAGAGGCAGAGGGAAAGGGGAGTGATATGACACAGAGGCAGAGGGATGGGTGAGTGAGGAGACACGGAGGCAGAAAGAAGGGGGACTGAGATGACAGAGGCAGAGGGAAGGGGGAGTGAGACGACACAGAGGCAGATTGAAGGGGTAGTGAGATGACACAGAGGGAGTGGGAAGGGCGTATGAGATGACACAGAGGCAGAGGGAAGGGGGAGTGAGATGACACAGAGGCAGAGGGAAGAGGGAGTGAGATGACACAGAGGCAGAGGGAAGGGGGAGTGAAATGACACAGAGGCAGATTGAAGGGGGAGTGAGATGACACCCAGGGAGTGGGAAGGTGGAGTGAGATGACAATGAGGCAAGGGGAAGGGGGAGTGAGATGACACAGAGGCAGAGTGAAGAGTGAGTGACATGACACAGAGGCAGAGGGAAGGGGAAGTGAGATGAGACAGAGGCAGAGGGAAGGGGGATAGACATGACACAGAGGCAGAGGGAAGGGGGAGTGAGATGACACAGAGGCAGAGGAAAAGGTGGAGTGACATGACACAGAGGCAGAGGGAAGGAGGAGTGAGATGACACAGAGGCAGAGGGAAACGGGAGTGAGATGACACAGAGGCAGAGGGAAGAGGGAGTGACATGACACAGAGGCAGAGGGAAGGGGGAGTGAGATGACACAGAATCAGAGGGAAGGGGGAGTGAGATGACACAGAGGCAGAGGGAAGGGGGAGTGAGAGGACACAGAGGTAGATAAAGGGGAGTGAGATGACACAGAGACAGAGGGAAGGGGGAGTGAGATGACACAGAGGCAGAGGGAAGGGGGAGTGGGATTACACAGAGGTTGAGGTAAGGGGGAGTGACATGACACAGAGGCAGATGGAAGAGGGAGTGAGATTACAGAGAGGTTGAGGGAATGGGGAGAGAGATAACAGAGGCAGAGGGAAGAGGAAGTGGGATGACACCGAGGCAGAGTGAAGAGGGAGTGAGATGACACAGAGGCAGAGGGATAGGGGAGAGAGATGACACAGAGGCAGAGGGATGGGGGAGAGAGATGACACAGAGGCAGAGGGAAGGGGGAGTGACATGACACAGAGGCAGAGGGAAGGACAAGTGAGATGACCCAGAGGCAGAGGGAAGAGGGAGTGAGATTATAGAGAAGTTGAGGGAAGGGGGAGTGACATGACACAGAGGCAGAGGGAAGGACAAGTGAGATGACCCAGAGGCAGAGGGAAGAGGGAGTGAGATTATAGAGAAGTTGAGGGAAGGGGGAGTGACATGACACAGAGGGAGAGGGAAGGGGGAGAGAGATGACAGAGGTAGAGGGAAGGGGGAGTGAGATGACACAGAGGCAGAGGGAAGGGGGAGTGAGAAGACACAGAGGCAGAGGGAAGAGGGAGTGAGATTACACAGAGGATGATTGAAGGGGGAGTGAGATGACACACAGGCAAAGGGGAGTGACATGACACAGAGGCAGAGGGAAAGGGGAGTGATATGACACAGAGGCAGAGGGATGGGTGAGTGAGGAGACACGGAGGCAGAGAGAAGGGGGACTGAGATGACAGAGGCAGAGGGAACGGGGAGTGAGATGACACAGAGGCAGAGGGAAGGGGGAGTGAGATGACACAGAGGGAGAGGGAAGGGGGAGTGAGATGACAATGAGGCAGAGGAAGGGGGAGTGAGATGACACAGAGGCAGAGGGAAGGGCGAGTGAGATGACACAGAGGCAGAGGGAAGGGGGAGTGGGATGACACAGAGGCAGAGGGAAGGGGGAGTGGGATGACACAGAGGCCGAGGGAAGGGGGAGTGAGATGACAGAGAGGCAGAGGGAAGGGGGGAGTGAGATGACACAGAGGCAGATTGAAGGGGTAGTGAGATGACACAGAGGGAGTGGGAAGGGCGTATGAGATGACACAGAGGCAGAGGGAAGGGGGAGTGAGATGACACAGAGGCAGAGTGTAGAGTGAGTGAGATGACACAGAGGCAGAGTGAAGAGGGAGTGAGATGACACAGAGGCAGAGTGAGAGGGAGTGAGATGACACAGAGGCAGAGGGAAGGGGGAGTGGGATTACACAGAGGTTGAGGTAAGGGGGAGTGACATGACACAGAGGCAGATGGAAGAGGGAGTGAGATTACAGAGAGGTTGAGGGAAGGGGGAGTGAGATGACACAGAGGCAGAGGGAAGGGGGAGTGAAATGACAGAGGCAGAGGGAAGGGGGAGTGGGATGACACAGAGGTTGAGGGAAGGGGAGTGAGATGACACAGAGGCAGAGGGAAGGGGGAGTGAGATGACACAGAGGCAGAGGAAGGGGGAGTGAGATGACACAGAGCTTGAGGGAACGGGGAGTGAGATGACACAGAGCTTGAGGGAAGGGGGAGTGAGATGACACAGACGTAGAGGGAAGGGGAGTGAGATGACACAGAGGCAGATTGAAGGGGGAGTGAGATGACACAGAGGGAGTGGAAAGGGCGAGTGAGATGACACAGAGGCAGAGGGAAGGGGGAGTGAGATGACACAGAGGCAGAGTGAAGGGGGAGTGAGATGACAATGAGGCAGAGGAAAGGGGGAGTGAGATGACACAGAGGCAGAGGGAAGGGGGAGTGAGATGACAGAGAGGCAGAGGGAAGGGGGAGTGAGATGACACAGAGGCAGAGGGAGGAGGGAGTGAGATGACACGGAGTCAGAGTGACGAGGGAGTGAGATGACACAGAGGCAGAGGGAAGAGGGAGTGAGATGACACAGAGGCAGAGGAAAGGGGGAGTGAAATGACACAGAGGCAGATTGAAGGGGGAGTGAGATAACACACAGGGAGTGGGAAGGGGGAGTGAGATGACACAGAGGCAGAGAGAAGGGGGAATGAGATGACACAGGCAGAGGAAGGGGGAGTGAGGTGACACAGAGGCACAGGGAAGGGGGAGTCAGATGAAAGAGGTAGAGGGAAGAGGGAGTGAGATGACACAGAGGCAGAGGGAAGAGGGAGTGAGACGATACAGAGGCGGAGGAAAGAGAGAGTGAAATGGAAGAGGTAGAGGGAAGGGGGAGTGAGATAACACAGAGGCAGAGGGAAGGGGGAGTGAGATGACCCAGAGGCAGAAGGAACGGGGAGTGAGAGGACACAGAGGCAGAGGAAAGGGGAGTGAGATGACACAGAGACAGAGGGAAGGGGGAGTGAGATGATACAGAGGCAGAGGGAAGGGGGAGTGGGATTACACAGAGGTTGAGGTAAGGGGGAGTGACATGACACAGAGGCAGAGGGAAGGGGAAGTGAGATGACACAGAGGCAGAGGGAAGGAGAGTGGGATTACACAGAGGTTGAGGGAAGGGGGAGTGAGATGACACAGAGGCAGAGGGAAAGGGGAGTGAGATGACACAGAGGCAGAGTGAAGAGGGAGTGAGATGACACATAGGCAGAGTGAAGGGGGAGTGACATGACACAGAGGCAGAGGGAAGGGGGAGTGAGATGACACAGAGGCAGAGTGAAGAGTGAGTGAGATGACACAGAGGCAGAGGGAAGGGGGAGTGAGATGACACAGAGGCAGAGGGAAGGGGGAGTGAGATGACACAGAGGCAGAGGGAACGGGGAGTGAGATGACACAGAGGTAGAGGGAAGGGGGGAGTGAGATGACACAGAGTCGGAGGGAAGGGTGAGTGAGATGACACAGAGGCAGAGGGAAGGGGGAGTGAGATGACACAGAGGCAGAGAGAAGGGCGAGTCAGATGACACAGAGGCAGAGGGAAGAGAGAGTGAGAGAACACAGAGGCAGAGTGAAGAGTGAGTGAGATGACACAGAGATAGAGGGAAGGGGGAGTGAGATGACACAGAGGCAGAGGGAAGGAGGAGTGGGATGACACAGAGGCAGAGGGAAGGGGGAGCGAGATGACACAGAGGCAGAGGGAAGGGGGAGTGAGATGACACAGAGGCGGAGGGAAGTGTGAGTGAGATGACACAGCGGCAGAGGGAACGGGGAGTGAGATGACACAGAGGCTGAGGGCAGGGGGACTGAGATGACAGAGGCAGAGGGACGGGGGATTCAGTTGACACACAGGCAGAGGGAAGGGGGAGTGAGATGACAGAGAGGCAGCGGGAAGGGGGAGTGAGATGACACAGAGGCAGAGGGAACGGGGAGTGAGATGACACAGACGTAGAGGGAAGGGGAGTGAGATGACACAGAGGCAGATTGAAGGGGGAGTGAGATGACACAGAGGGAGTGGAAAGGGCGAGTGAGATGACACAGAGGCAGAGGGAAGGGGGAGTGAGATGACAGAGAGGCAAAGTGAAGAGTGAGTGAGATGACACAGAGGCAGAGGGAAGGGGGAGTGAGATGACACAGAGGCAGAGGGAAGGGGGAGTGGGATTACACAGAGGTTGAGGTAAGGGGGAGTGACATGACACAGAGGCAGATGGAAGAGGGAGTGAGGTTACAGAGAGGTTGAGGGAAGGGGGAGTGAGATGACACAGAGGCAGAGGGAAGGGGGAGTGAAATGACAGAGGCAGAGGGAAGGGGGAGTGGGATGACACAGAGGTTGAGGGAAGGGGGAGTGAGATGACACAGAGGCAGAGGGAAGGGGGAGTGAGATGACACAGAGGCAGAGGGAAGGGGGAGTGAGATGACACAGAGCTTGAGGGAACGGGGAGTGAGATGACACAGAGCTTGAGGGAAGGGGGAGTGAGATGACACACAGGCGGAGGGAAGGGGCAGTGACACGACACAGAGGTAGAGGGAAGAGGGAGTGAGATGACACAGAGGCAGAGGGAAGGGGGAGTGAGATGACACAAAGGCAGAGGGAAGGGAGAATGAGATGACACAGAGGCAGAGGGAAGGGGAAGTGAGATGACACAGAGTTAGAGGGAACGGGGAGTGAAATGACACAGAGGCAGAGGGAGTGTGGAGTGAGATGATGCAGAGGCAGAGTGAAGAGTGAGTGAGATGACACAGAGGCAGAGGGAAGGGGGAGTGAGGTGACACAGAGGCACAGGGAAGGGGGATTGACATGACACAGAGGCAGAGTGAAGAGGGAGTGAGATGACACAAAGGCAGAGGGAAGAGGGAGTGAGATGACACAGAGGCAGAGGGAAGGGGGAGTGAAATGACACAGAGGCAGATTGAAGGGGGAGTGAGATGACACACAGGGAGTGGGAAGGTGGAGTGGGATGACAATGAGGCAAGGGGAAGGGGGAGTGAGATGACACAGAGGCAGAGTGAAGAGTGAGTGAGATGACACAGAGGCAGAGGGAAGGGGAAGTGAGATGAGACAGAGGCAGAGGGAAGGGGGATTGACATGACACAGAGGCAGAGGGAAGGGGGAGTGAGATGACACAGAGGCAGAGGAAAAGGTGGAGTGACATGACACAGAGGCAGAGGGAAGGAGGAGTGAGATGACACAGAGGCAGAGGGAAACGGGAGTGAGATGACACAGAGGCAGAGGGAAGAGGGAGTGACATGACACAGAGGCAGAGGGAAGGGGGAGTGAGATGACAGAGAGGCAGAGGGAAGGGGGGAGTGAGATGACACAGAGGCAGATTGAAGGGGTAGTGAGATGACACAGAGGGAGTGGAACGGCGTATGAGATGACACAGAGGCAGAGGGAAGGGGGAGTGAGAGGACACAGAGGCAGAGTGTAGAGTGAGTGAGATGACACAGAGGCAGAGGGAAGGGGGAGTGAGATGACACAGAGGCAGAGTGAAGAGGGAGTGAGATGACACAGAGGCAGAGGGAAGAGAGAGTGAGATGACACAGAGGCAGAGGGAAGGGGGAGTGAGATGACAGAGAGGCAAAGTGAAGAGTGAGTGAGATGACACAGAGGCAGAGGGAAGGGGGAGTGAGATGACACAGAGGCAGAGGGAAGGGGGAGTGGGATTACACAGAGGTTGAGGTAAGTGGGAGTGACATGACACAGAGGCAGATGGAAGAGGGAGTGAGATTACAGAGAGGTTGAGGGAAGGGGGAGTGAGATGACACAGAGGCAGAGGGAAGGGGGAGTGAAATGACAGAGGCAGAGGGAAGGGGGAGTGGGATGACACAGAGGTTGAGGGAAGGGGGAGTGAGATGACACAGAGGCAGAGGGAAGGGGGAGTGAGATGACACAGAGGCAGAGGGAAGGGGGAGTGAGATGACACAGAGCTTGAGGGAACGGGGAGTGAGATGACACAGAGCTTGAGGGAAGGGGGAGTGAGATGACACACAGGCGGAGGGAAGGGGCAGTGACACGACACAGAGGTAGAGGGAAGAGGGAGTGAGATGACACAAAGGCAGAGGGAAGGGGAATGAGATGACACAGAGGCAGAGGGAAGGGGAAGTGAGATGACACAGAGTTAGAGGGAACGGGGAGTGAGATGACACAGAGGCAGAGGGAGTGTGGAGTGAGATGACACAGAGGCAGAGGGAAGGGGAATGAGATGACACAGAGGCAGAGGGAAGGGGGAGTGAGGTGACACAGAGGCACAGGGAAGGGGGAGTCAGATGAAAGAGGTAGAGGGAAGAGGGAGTGAGATGACACAGAGGCAGAGGGAAGAGGGAGTGAGACGATACAGAGGCGGAGGAAAGAGGGAGTGAAATGAAAGAGGTAGAGGGAAGGGGAGTGAGATAACACAGAGGCAGAGGGAAGGGGGAGTGAGATGACCCAGAGGCAGAAGGAACGGGGAGTGAGAGGACACAGAGGTAGAGGAAAGGGGAGTGAGATGACACAGAGACAGAGGGAAGGGGGAGTGAGATGACACAGAGGCAGAGGGAAGGGGGAGTGGGATTACACAGAGGTTGAGGTAAGGGGGAGTGACATGACACAGAGGCAGAGGGAAGGGGAAGTGAGATGACACAGAGGCAGAGGGAAGGAGAGTGGGATTACACAGAGGTTGAGGAAGGGGGAGTGAGATGACACAGAGGCAGAGGGAAGGGGGAGTGACATGACACAGAGGCAGAGGGAAGGGGGAGTGAGATGACACAGAGGCAGAGTGAAGAGTGAGTGAGATGACACAGAGGCAGAGGGAAGGGGGAGTGAGATGACACAGAGGCAGAGGGAAGGGGGAGTGAGATGACACAGAGGCAGAGGGAACGGGAGTGAGATGACACAGAGGTAGAGGGAAGGGGGAGTGAGATGACACAGAGGTAGAGGAAGGTGGAGTTAGATGACACAGAGGCAGATTGAAGGGTGTGTGAGATGACACAGAGGGAGTGGGAAGGGGGAGTGAGATGACCCAGAGGCAGAGTAAAGAGTGAGTGAGATGACACAGAGGCAGAGGGAAGGGGAGTGAGATGACACAGAGATAGAGGGAAGAGGGAGTGAGATTAAACAGAGGCAGAGTGAAGGGGGAGTGAGATGACACAGAGGCAGAGTGAAGAGGGAGTGAGATGACACAGAGGCAGAGGGAAGGGGGAGTGAGATGACACAGAGGCAGAGGGAAGGGGGATTGACATGACACAGAGGCAGAGTGAAGAGGGAGTGAGATGACACAAAGGCAGAGGGAAGAGGGAGTGAGATGACACAGAGGCAGAGGAAGGGGGAGTGAAATGACACAGAGGCAGATTGAAGGGGGGGGGAGTGAGATGACACACAGGGAGTGGGAAGGTGGAGTGAGATGACAATGAGGCAAGGGGAAGGGGGAGTGAGATGACACAGAGGCAGAGTGAAGAGTGAGTGAGATGACACAGAGGCAGAGGAAAGGGGAAGTGAGATGAGACAGAGGCAGAGGGAACGGGGATTGACTTGACACAGAGGCAGAGGGAAGGGGGAGTGAGATGACACAGAGGCAGAGGAAAAGGTGGAGTGACATGACACAGAGGCAGAGGGAAGGAGGAGTGAGATGACACAGAGGCAGAGGGAAACGGGAGTGAGATGACACAGAGGCAGAGGGAAGAGGGAGTGACATGACACAGAGGCAGAGGGAAGGGGGAGTGAGATGACACAGAATCAGAGGGAAGGGGGAGTGAGATGACACAGAGGCAGAGGGAAGGGGGAGTGAGATGACACAGAATCAGAGGGAAGGGGGAGTGAGATGACACAGAGGCAGAGGGAAGAGGGACTGAGATGATAGAGAGGTTGAGGGAAGGGGGAGTGACATGACACAGAGGCAGAGGGAAGGGGGAGTGAGAAGACACAGAGGCAGAGGGAAGAGGGAGTGAGATTACACAGAGGCAGATTGAAGGGGGAGTGAGATGACACACAGGCAAAGGGGAGTGACATGACACAGAGGCAGAGGGAAAGGGGAGTGATATGACACAGAGGCAGAGGGATGGGTGAGTGAGAAGACACGGAGGCAGAGAGAAGGGGGACTGAGATGACAGAGGCAGAGGGAAGGGGGAGTGAGATGACACAGAGGCAGAGGGAAGGGGGAGTGAGATGACACAGAGGCAGAGGGAAGGGGGAGTGAGATGACAATGAGGCAGAGGGAAGGGGGAGTGAGATGACACAGAGGCAGAGGGAAGGGCGAGTGAGATGACAGAGAGGCAGAGGGAAGGGGGAGTGGGATGACACAGAGGCAGAGGGAAGGGGGAGTGGGATGACACAGAGGCAGAGGGAAGGGGGAGTGAGATGACAGAGAGGCAGAGGGAAGGGGGGAGTGAGATTACACAGAGGCAGATTGAAGGGGTAGTGAGATGACACAGAGGGAGTGGGAAGGGCGTATGAGATGACACAGAGGCAGAGGGAAGGGGGAGTGAGATGACACAGAGGCAGAGTGTAGAGTGAGTGAGATGACACAGAGGCAGAGGGAAGGGGGAGTGAGATGACTCAGAGGCAGAGTGAAGAGGGAGTGAGATGACACAGAGGCAGAGGGAAGAGAGAGTGAGATGACACAGAGGCAGAGGGAAGGGGGAGTGAGATGACAGAGAGGCAAAGTGAAGAGTGAGTGAGATGACACAGAGGCAGAGGGAAGGGGGAGTGAGATGACACAGAGGCAGAGGGAAGGGGGACTGGGATTACACAGAGGTTGAGGTAAGGGGGAGTGACATGACACAGAGGCAGATGGAAGAGGGAGTGAGATTACAGAGAGGTTGAGGGAAGGGGTAGTGAGATGACACAGAGGCAGAGGGAAGGGGGAGTGAAATGACAGAGGCAGAGGGAAGGGGGAGTGGGATGACACAGAGGCAGAGGGAAGGGGGAGTGAGATGACACAGAGGCAGAGGGAAGGGGGAGTGAGATGACACAGAGCTTGAGGGAACGGGGAGTGAGATGACACAGAGCTTGAGGGAAGGGGGAGTGAGATGACACACAGGCGGAGTGAAGGGGCAGTGACACGACACAGAGGTAGAGGGAAGAGGGAGTGAGATGACACAGAGGCAGAGGGAAGGGGGAGTGAGATGACACAAAGGCAGAGGGAAGGGAGAATGAGATGACACAGAGGCAGAGGGAAGGGGAAGTGAGATGACACAGAGTTAGAGGGAACGGGGAGTGAGATGACACAGAGGCAGAGGGAGTGTGGAGTGAGATGATGCAGAGGCAGAGTGAAGAGTGAGTGAGATGACACAGAGGCAGAGGGAAGGGGGAGTGAGGTGACACAGAGGCACAGGGAAGGGGGATTGACATGACACAGAGGCAGAGTGAAGAGGGAGTGAGATGACACAAAGGCAGAGGGAAGAGGGAGTGAGATGACACAGAGGCAGAGGGAAGGGGGAGTGAAATGACACAGAGACAGATTGAAGGGGGAGTGAGATGACACACAGGGAGTGGGAAGGTGGAGTGAGATGACAATGAGGCAAGGGGAAGGGGGAGTGAGATGACACAGAGGCAGAGTGAAGAGTGAGTGAGATGACACAGAGGCAGAGGGAAGGGGAAGTGAGATGAGACAGAGGCAGAGGGAAGGGGGATTGACATGACACAGAGGCAGAGGGAAGGGGGAGTGAGATGACACAGAGGCAGAGGAAAAGGTGGAGTGACATGACACAGAGGCAGAGGGAAGGAGGAGTGAGATGACACAGAGGCAGAGGGAAACGGGAGTGAGATGACACAGAGGCAGAGGGAAGAGGGAGTGACATGACACAGAGGCAGAGGGAAGGGGGAGTGAGATGACACAGAATCAGAGGGAAGGGGGAGTGAGATGACACAGAGGCAGAGGGAAGGGGGAGTGAGATGACAGAGAGGCAGAGGGAAGGGGGGAGTGAGATGACACAGAGGCAGAGGGAAGGGGGAGTGAGATGACACAGAGGCAGAGTGAAGAGGGAGTGAGATGACACAGAGGCAGAGGGAAGAGAGAGTGAGATGACACAGAGGCAGAGGGAAGGGGGAGTGAGATGACAGAGAGGCAAAGTGAAGAGTGAGTGAGATGACACAGAGGCAGATGGAAGGGGGAGTGAGATGACACAGAGGCAGAGGGAAGGGGGAGTGGGATTACACAGAGGTTGAGGTAAGGGGGAGTGACATGACACAGAGGCAGATGGAAGAGGGAGTGAGATTACAGAGGGAAGGGGGAGTGAGATGACACAGAGCTTGAGGGAAGGGGGAGTGAGATGACACACAGGCGGAGGGAAGGGGCAGTGAGATGACACAGAGGCAGAGGGAAGGGGGAATGAGATGACACAGAGGCAGAGGGAAGGGGGAGTGAGATGACACAGAGGCAGAGGGAAGAGGGAGTGAGACGATACAGAGGCGGAGGAAAGAGGGAGTGAAATGATAGAGGCAGAGGGAAGGGGGAGTGAGATAACACAGAGGCAGAGGGAAGGGGGAGTGAGATGACCCAGAGGCAGAAGGAACGGGGAGTGAGAGGACACAGAGGTAGAGGAAAGGGGAGTGAGATGACACAGAGACAGAGGGAAGGGGGAGTGAGATGACACAGAGGCAGAGGGAAGGGGGAGTGGGATTACACAGAGGTTGAGGTAAGGGGGAGTGACATGACACAGAGGCAGAGGGAAGGGGAAGTGAGATGACACAGAGGCAGAGGGAAGGAGAGTGGGATTACACAGAGGTTGAGGGAAGGGGGAGTGAGATGACACAGAGGCAGAGGGAAGGGGGAGTGAGATGACACAGAGGCAGAGGGAAGAGGGAGTGAGATGACACAGAGGCAGAGTGAAGAGGGAGTGAGATGACACATAGGCAGAGTGAAGGGGGAGTGACATGACACAGAGGCAGAGGGAAGGGGGAGTGAGATGACACAGAGGCAGAGTGAAGAGTGAGTGAGATGACACAGAGGCAGAGGGAAGGGGGAGTGAGATGACACAGAGGCAGAGGGAACGGGGAGTGAGATGACACAGAGATAGAGGGAAGAGGGAGTGAGATTACACAGAGGCAGAGTGAAGGGGGAGTGAGATGACACAGAGGCAGAGTGAAGAGGGAGTGAGATGACACAGAGTCAGAGAGAAGGGGGAGTGAGATTACACAGAGGCAGAGGGAAGGGGGAGTGAGATGACACAGCGGTAGAGGGAAGGGGGAGTGAGATGATGCAGAGGCAGAGTGAAGAGTGAGTGAGATGACACAGAGGCAGAGGGAAGGGGAAGTGAGATGACACAGTGGCAGAGGGAAGGGGGATTGACATGACACAGAGGCAGAGTGAAGAGGGAGTGAGATGACACAAAGGCAGAGGGAAGAGGGAGTGAGATGACACAGAGGCAGAGGGAAGGGGGAGTGAAATGACACAGAGGCAGATTGAAGGGGGAGTGAGATGACACACAGGGAGTGGGAAGGTGGAGTGAGATGACAATGAGGCAAGGGGAAGGGGGAGTGAGATGACACAGAGGCAGAGTGAAGAGTGAGTGACATGACACAGAGGCAGAGGGAAGGGGAAGTGAGATGAGACAGAGGCAGAGGGAAGGGGGATTGACATGACACAGAGGCAGAGGGAAGGGGGAGTGAGATGACACAGAGGCAGAGGAAAAGGTGGAGTGACATGACACAGAGGCAGAGGGAAGGAGGAGTGAGATGACACAGAGGCAGAGGGAAACGGGAGTGAGATGACACAGAGGCAGAGGGAAGAGGGAGTGACATGACACAGAGGCAGAGGGAAGGGGGAGTGAGATGACACAGAATCAGAGGGAAGGGGGAGTGAGATGACACAGAGGCAGAGGGAAGGGGGAGTGAGAGGACACAGAGGTAGATAAAGGGGAGTGAGATGACACAGAGACAGAGGGAAGGGGGAGTGAGATGACACAGAGGCAGAGGGAAGGGGGAGTGGGATTACACAGAGGTTGAGGTAAGGGGGAGTGAGATGACACAGAGCTTGAGGGAAGGGGGAGTGAGATGACACACAGGCGGAGTGAAGGGGCAGTGACACGACACAGAGGTAGAGGGAAGAGGGAGTGAGATGACACAGAGGCAGAGGGAAGGGGGAGTCAGATGACACAAAGGCAGAGGGAAGGGAGAATGAGATGACACAGAGGCAGAGGGAAGGGGAAGTGAGATGACACAGAGTTAGAGGGAACGGGGAGTGAGATGACACAGAGGCAGAGGGAGTGTGGAGTGAGATGATGCAGAGGCAGAGTGAAGAGTGAGTGAGATGACACAGAGGCAGAGGGAAGGGGGAGTGAGGTGACACAGAGGCACAGGGAAGGGGGATTGACATGACACAGAGGCAGAGTGAAGAGGGAGTGAGATGACACAAAGGCAGAGGGAAGAGGGAGTGAGATGACACAGAGGCAGAGGGAAGGGGGAGTGAAATGACACAGAGACAGATTGAAGGGGGAGTGAGATGACACACAGGGAGTGGGAAGGTGGAGTGAGATGACAATGAGGCAAGGGGAAGGGGGAGTGAGATGACACAGAGGCAGAGTGAAGAGTGAGTGAGATGACACAGAGGCAGAGGGAAGGGGAAGTGAGATGAGACAGAGGCAGAGGGAAGGGGGATTGACATGACACAGAGGCAGAGGGAAGGGGGAGTGAGATGACACAGAGGCAGAGGAAAAGGTGGAGTGACATGACACAGAGGCAGAGGGAAGGAGGAGTGAGATGACACAGAGGCAGAGGGAAACGGGAGTGAGATGACACAGAGGCAGAGGGAAGAGGGAGTGACATGACACAGAGGCAGAGGGAAGGGGGAGTGAGATGACACAGAATCAGAGGGAAGGGGGAGTGAGATGACACAGAGGCAGAGGGAAGGGGGAGTGAGATGACAGAGAGGCAGAGGGAAGGGGGGAGTGAGATGACACAGAGGCAGAGGGAAGGGGGAGTGAGATGACACAGAGGCAGAGTGAAGAGGGAGTGAGATGACACAGAGGCAGAGGAAGAGAGAGTGAGATGACACAGAGGCAGAGGGAAGGGGGAGTGAGATGACAGAGAGGCAAAGTGAAGAGTGAGTGAGATGACACAGAGGCAGATGGAAGGGGGAGTGAAATGACACAGAGGCAGAGGGAAGGGGGAGTGGGATTACACAGAGGTTGAGGTAAGGGGGAGTGACATGACACAGAGGCAGATGGAAGAGGGAGTGAGATTACAGAGGGAAGGGGGAGTGAGATGACACAGAGCTTGAGGGAAGGGGGAGTGAGATGACACACAGGCGGAGGGAAGGGGCAGTGAGATGACACAGAGGCAGAGGGAAGGGGGAATGAGATGACACAGAGGCAGAGGGAAGGGGGAGTGAGATGACACAGAGGCAGAGGGAAGAGGGAGTGAGACGATACAGAGGCGGAGAAAGAGGGAGTGAAATGATAGAGGCAGAGGGAAGGGGGAGTGAGATAACACAGAGGCAGAGGGAAGGGGGAGTGAGATGACCCAGAGGCAGAAGAACGGGGAGTGAGAGGACACAGAGGTAGAGGAAAGGGAGTGAGATGACACAGAGACAGAGGGAAGGGGGAGTGAGATGACACAGAGGCAGAGGGAAGGGGGAGTGGGATTACACAGAGGTTGAGGTAAGGGGGGAGTGACATGACACAGAGGCAGAGGGACGGGGAAGTGAGATGACACAGAGGCAGAGGGAAGGAGAGTGGGATTTCACAGAGGTTGAGGGAAGGGGGAGTGAGATGACACAGAGGCAGAGGGAAGGGGAGTGAGATGACACAGAGGCAGAGGGAAGAGGGAGTGAGATGACACAGAGGCAGAGTGAAGAGGGAGTGAGATGACACATAGGCAGAGTGAAGGGGGAGTGACATGACACAGAGGCAGAGGGAAGGGGGAGTGAGATGACACAGAGGCAGAGTGAAGAGTGAGTGAGATGACACAGAGGCAGAGGGAACGGGGAGTGAGATGACACAGAGATAGAGGGAAGAGGGAGTGAGATTACACAGAGGCAGAGTGAAGGGGGAGTGAGATGACACAGAGGCAGAGTGAAGAGGGAGTGAGATGACACAGAGTCAGAGAGAAGGGGGAGTGAGATTACACAGAGGCAGAGGGAAGGGGGAGTGAGATGACACAGCGGTAGAGGGAAGGGGGAGTGAGATGATGCAGAGGGCAGAGTGAAGAGTGAGTGAGATGACACAGAGGCAGAGGGAAGGGAAGTGAGATGACACAGTGGCAGAGGGAAGGGGGATTGAAATGACACAGAGGCAGAGTGAAGAGGGAGTGAGATGACACAAAGGCAGAGGGAAGAGGGAGTGAGATGACACAGAGGCAGAGGGAAGGGGGAGTGAAATGACACAGAGGCAGATTGAAGGGGGAGTGAGATGACACACAGGGAGTGGGAAGGTGGAGTGAGATGACAATGAGGCTAAGGGGAAGGGGGGAGTGAGATGACACAGAGGCAGAGTGAAGAGTGAGTGACATGACACAGAGGCAGAGGGAAGGGGAAGTGAGATGAGACAGAGCAGAGGAAGGGGGATTGACATGACACAGAGGCAGAGGGAAGGGGGAGTGAGATGACACAGAGGCAGAGGAAAAGGTGGAGTGACATGACACAGAGGCAGAGGAAGGAGGAGTGAGATGACACAGAGGCAGAGGAAACGGGAGTGAGATGACACAGAGGCAGAGGGAAGAGGGAGTGACATGACACAGAGGCAGAGGGAAGGGGGAGTGAGATGACACAGAATCAGAGGGAAGGGGGAGTGAGATGACACAGAGCAGAGGGAAGGGGGAGTGAGAGGACACAGAGGTAGATAAAGGGGAGTGAGATGACACAGAGACAGAGGGAAGGGGGAGTGAGATGACACAGAGGCAGAGGGAAGGGGGAGTGGGATTACACAGAGGTTGAGGTAAGGGGGAGTGACATGACACAGAGGCAGATGGAAGAGGGATTGAGATTACAGAGAGGTTGAGAGAATGGGGAGAGAGATAAACAGAGGCAGAGGGAAGAGGAAGTGGGATGACACGAGGCAGAGTGAAGAGGGAGTGAGATGACACAGAGGCAGAGGGATAGGGGAGAGAGATGACACAGAGGCAGAGGGAAGGGGAGAGAGATGACACAGAGGCAGAGGGAAGGGGGAGTGACATGACACAGAGGCAGAGGAAGGGGGAGTGAGATGACCCAGAGGCAGAGGGAAGAGGGAGTGAGATTATAGAGAAGTTGAGGGAAGGGGGAGTGACATGACACAGAGGGAGAGGGAAGGGGGAGAGAGATGACAGAGGTAGAGGAAGGGGGAGTGAGATGACATAGAGGCAGAGGGAAGGGGAGTGAGAAGACACAGAGCAGAGGGAAGAGGAGTGAGATTACACAGAGGCAGATTGAAGGGGGAGTGAGATGACACACAGGCAAAGGGGAGTGACATGACACAGAGGCAGAGGGAAAGGGGAGTGATATGACACAGAGGCAGAGGGATGGGTGAGTGAGGAGACACGGAGGCAGAAAGAAGGGGGACTGAGATGACAGAGGCAGAGGGAAGGGGAGTGAGACGACACAGAGGCAGATTGAAGGGGTAGTGAGATGACACAGAGGGAGTGGGAAGGGCGTATGAGATGACACAGAGGCAGAGGGAAGGGGGAGTGAGATGACACAGAGGCAGAGGGAAGAGGGAGTGAGATGACACAGAGGCAGAGGGAAGGGGGAGTGAAATGACACAGAGGCAGATTGAAGGGGGAGTGAGATGACACCCAGGGAGTGGGAAGGTGGAGTGAGATGACAATGAGGCAAGGGGAAGGGGGAGTGAGATGACACAGAGGCAGAGTGAAGAGTGAGTGACATGACACAGAGGCAGAGGGAAGGGGAAGTGAGATGAGACAGAGGCAGAGGGAAGGGGATAGACATGACACAGAGGCAGAGGGAAGGGGGAGTGAGATGACACAGAGGCAGAGGAAAAGGTGGAGTGGACATGACACAGAGGCAGAGGGAAGGAGGAGTGAGATGACACAGAGGCAGAGGGAAACGGGAGTGAGATGACACAGAGGCAGAGGGAAGAGGGAGTGACATGACACAGAGGCAGAGGGAAGGGGGAGTGAGATGACACAGAATCAGAGGGAAGGGGAGTGAGATGACACAGAGGCAGAGGGAAGGGGGAGTGAGAGGACACAGAGGTAGATAAAGGGGAGGAGATGACACAGAGACAGAGGGAAGGGGGAGTGAGATGACACAGAGGCAGAGGGAAGGGGAGTGGGATTACACAGAGGTTGAGGTAAGGGGGAGTGACATGACACAGAGGCAGATGGAAGAGGGAGTGAGATTACAGAGAGGTTGAGGGAATGGGGAGAGAGATAACAGAGGCAGAGGGAAGAGGAAGTGGGATGACACCGAGGCAGAGTGAAGAGGGAGTGAGATGACACAGAGGCAGAGGGATAGGGGAGAGAGATGACACAGAGGCAGAGGGATGGGGGAGAGAGATGACACAGAGGCAGAGGGAAGGGGGAGTGACATGACACAGAGGCAGAGGGAAGGACAAGTGAGATGACCCAGAGGCAGAGGGAAGAGGGAGTGAGATTATAGAGAAGTTGAGGGAAGGGGGGAGTGACATGACACAGAGGCAGAGGGAAGGACAAGTGAGATGACCAGAGGCAGAGGGAAGAGGGAGTGAGATTATAGAGAAGTTGAGGGAAGGGGGAGTGACATGACACAGAGGGAGAGGGAAGGGGGAGAGAGATGACAGAGGTAGAGGGAAGGGGGAGTGAGATGACACAGAGGCAGAGGGAAGGGGGAGTGAGAAGACACAGAGGCAGAGGGAAGAGGGAGTGAGATTACACAGAGGATGATTGAAGGGGGAGTGAGATGACACACAGGCAAAGGGGAGTGACATGACACAGAGGCAGAGGGAAAGGGGAGTGATATGACACAGAGGCAGAGGGATGGGTGAGTGAGGAGACACGGAGGCAGAGAGAAGGGGGGACTGAGATGACAGAGGCAGAGGGAACGGGGAGTGAGATGACACAGAGGCAGAGGGAAGGGGGAGTGAGATGACACAGAGGGAGAGGGAAGGGGAGTGAGATGACAATGAGGCAGAGGGAAGGGGGAGTGAGATGACACAGAGGCAGAGGGAAGGGCGAGTGAGATGACACAGAGGCAGAGGGAAGGGGGAGTGGGATGACACAGAGGCAGAGGAAGGGGGAGTGGGATGACACAGAGGCCGAGGGAAGGGGGAGTGAGATGACAGAGAGGCAGAGGGAAGGGGGGAGTGAGATGACACAGAGGCAGATTGAAGGGGAGTGAGATGACACAGAGGAGTGGGAAGGGCGTATGAGATGACACAGAGGCAGAGGGGAAGGGGAGTGAGATGACACAGAGGCAGAGTGTAGAGTGAGTGAGATGACACAGAGGCAGAGGGAAGGGGGAGTGAGATGACACAGAGGCAGAGTGAAGAGGGAGTGAGATGACACAGAGGCAGAGGGAAGGGGGAGTGGATTACACAGAGGTTGAGGTAAGGGGGAGTGACATGACACAGAGGCAGATGAAGAGGGAGTGAGATTACAGAGAGGTTGAGGGAAGGGGGAGTGAGATGACACAGAGGCAGAGGGAAGGGGGAGTGAAATGACAGAGGCAGAGGGAAGGGGGAGTGGGATGACACAGAGGTTGAGGGAAGGGGGGAGTGAGATGACACAGAGGCAGAGGGAAGGGGGAGTGAGATGACACAGAGGCAGAGGGAAGGGGAGTGAGATGACACAGAGCTTGAGGGAACGGGAGTGAGATGACACAGAGCTTGAGGGAAGGGGGAGTGAGATGACACAGACGTAGAGGGAAGGGGAGTGAGATGACACAGAGGCAGATTGAAGGGGGAGTGAGATGACACAGAGGGAGTGGAAAGGGCGAGTGAGATGACACAGAGGCAGAGGGAAGGGGGAGTGAGGATGGACACAGAGGCAGAGTGAAGGGGGAGTGAGATGACAATGAGGCAGAGGAAAGGGGGATTGAGATGACACAGAGGCAGAGGGAAGGGGGAGTGAGATGACAGAGAGGCAGAGGAAGGGGGAGTGAGATGACACAGAGGCAGAGGGAGGAGGAGTGAGATGACACGGAGTCAGAGTGACGAGGGAGTGAGATGACACAGAGGCAGAGGGAAGAGGGAGTGAGATGACACAAGGCAGAGGAAAGGGGGAGTGAAATGACACAGAGGCAGATTGAAGGGGGAGTGAGATAACACACAGGGAGTGGGAAGGGGGAGTGAGATGACACAGAGGCAGAGAGAAGGGGGAATGAGATGACACAGCAGAGGGAAGGGGGAGTGAGGTGACACAGAGGCAGAGGAAAGGGGAGTGAGATGACACAGAGACAGAGGGAAGGGGGAGTGAGATGATACAGAGGCAGAGGGAAGGGGGAGTGGGATTACACAGAGGTTGAGGTAAGGGGTAGTGACATGACACAGAGGCAGAGGGAAGGGGAAGTGAGATGACACAGAGGCAGAGGGAAGGAGAGTGGGATTACACAGAGGTTGAGGGAAGGGGGAGTGAGATGACACAGAGGCAGAGGGAAAGGGGAGTGAGATGACACAGAGGCAGAGTGAAGAGGGAGTGAGATGACACATAGGCAGAGTGAAGGGGGAGTGACATGACACAGAGGCAGAGGGAAGGGGGAGTGAGATGACACAGAGGCAGAGTGAAGAGTGAGTGAGATGACACAGAGGCAGAGGGAAGGGGAGTGAGATGACACAGAGGCAGAGGGAAGGGGGAGTGAGATGACACAGAGGCAGAGGGAACGGGGAGTGAGATGACACAGAGGTAGAGGGAAGGGGGGAGTGAGATGACACAGAGTCGGAGGGAAGGGTGAGTGAGATGACACAGAGGCAGAGGGAAGGGGGAGTGAGATGACACAGAGGCAGAGAGAAGGGCGAGTCAGATGACACAGAGGCAGAGGGAAGAGAGAGTGAGAGAACACAGAGGCAGAGTGAAGAGTGAGTGAGATGACACAGAGGATAGAGGGAAGGGGGAGTGAGATGACACAGAGGCAGAGGGAAGGAGGAGTGGGATGACACAGAGGCAGAGGAAGGGGAGCGAGATGACACAGAGGCAGAGGGAAGGGGGAGTGAGATGACACAGAGGCGGAGGGAAGTGTGAGTGAGATGACACAGAGGCAGAGGGAACGGGGAGTGAGATGACACAGAGGCTGAGGGCAGGGGGACTGAGATGACAGAGGCAGAGGGACGGGGGATTCAGTTGACACACAGGCAGAGGGAAGGGGGAGTGAGATGACAGAGAGGCAGCGGGAAGGGGGAGTGAGATGACACAGAGGCAGAGGGAACGGGGAGTGAGATGACACAGACGTAGAGGGAAGGGGAGTGAGATGACACAGAGGCAGATTGAAGGGGGAGTGAGATGACACAGAGGGAGTGGAAAGGGCGAGTGAGATGACACAGAGGCAGAGGGAAGGGGGAGTGAGATGACACAGAGGCAGAGTGAAGGGGAGTGAGATGACAATGAGGCAGAGGAAAGGGGGAGTGAGATGACACAGAGGCAGAGGGAAGGGGGAGTGAGATGACAGAGAGGCAGAGGGAAGGGGGAGTGAGATGACACAGAGGCAGAGGGAGGAGGGAGTGAGATGACACGGAGTCAGAGTGACGAGGGAGTGAGATGACACAGAGGCAGAGGGAAGA
>NW_027277458.1:0-27973 GCF_030028105.1 Mobula birostris
CTGAAACTCATGCCCTAAATCTCATACCCTGAATCTCCTGCCATGAAACTCATGCACTGAAACTCATACCCTGAATCACATGCCCTAAAACTCCTGCCCTGAATCATCTGCCCAGAAACTCATGCCCTGAATCTCATGCCTTGAAACTCCTGTCCTCAAACTCATGCACTGAAACTCATGCCCTGAATCTCATGCCCTGAGACTCCTGCCCTCAAACTCATGCACTGAAACTCATGCCCTGCATCTCATGCCTGAAACTCATGCCCTGAAACTCATGCCCTGAATCTCATGCCCTGAATCTCATGCCCTGAAACTTCTGCACTGAAACACCTGCCCTGAATCTCCTGCCCTGAAAATCATGCCCTGAATCTCATGCTCTGAAACTCGTGCACTGAATCTCATGCCCTGAATCTCATGCCCTGAAACTCCTGCACTAAAACACCTGCCCTGAATCTCCTGCCCTGAAACTCATGCCCTGAATCTCAAGCCCTGAATCTCACGCTCTGAAACTCGTGCACTGAATCTCATGACCTCAAGTTCCTGCACTGAAACTCATGCCCTGAATCTCATGTCCTGAAACTCCTGCCCTGAATCACCTGCCTTGAAACTCATGCCCTGAATCTCATGCCCTTAAACTCCTGCACTGAAACTCATGCCATGAATCTCATATCCTTAAACTCACGCCCTGAATTACATGCCCTGAAACTCCTGCCCTGAAACTCATGCCCTGAAACTCATGCCCTGAAACTCATGCCCTGAATCTCCTGTCCTAAAACTCCTGCCCTGAATCTCATGCCCTGAATCTCATGCCCTGAAACTCCTACCCTCAAACTCATGCACTGTAACTCATGCCCTGAATCTCATGCCCTGAAACTCCTGCCCTCAAACTCATGTACTGAAACTCATGCCCTGAATTACCTGCCCTGAAATACCTGCCCTGAATCTCATGCCCTGAAACTCATGCCCTGAATCTCATGCCCTGAAACTCCTGCCCTCAAACTCATGCACTGAAACTCATGCCCTGAATCTCATGCCCTGAAACTCCGGCCCTCAAACTCATGCACTGAAACTCATGCCCTGCATTACCTGCCCTGAAATACCTGCCCTGAATCTCATGCCCTGAAACTCATGCCCTGAATCTCATGCCTTGAAACTCCTGTCCCGAATCTAATGCCCTGAAACCAATGCCCTGAATCTCATGCCCTGAAACTCCTGCACTGAAACTCATGCCATGAATCTCATATCCTGAAACTCACGCCCTGAATTACATGCCCTGAAACTCCTGCCCTGAAACTCATGCCCTGAAACTCATGCCCTGAATCTCCTGTCCTGAAACTCATGCCCTGAATCTTATGCTCTGAATCTCATGCCCTGAAAGTCCTGCACTGAAACACCTGCCCTGAATCTCATGCCCTGAAACTCATGCCCTGAATCTCATGCCTTGAAACTCCTGTCCTGAATCTCATGCCCTGAAACCAATGCCCTGAATCTCATGCCCTGAAACTCCTGCACTGAAACTCATGCCATGAATCTCATATCCTGAAACTCACGCCCTGAATTACATGCCCTGAAACTCCTGCTCTGAAAGTCATGCCCTGAAACTCATGCCCTGAATCTCCTGTCCTGAAACTCATGCCCTGAATCTCATGCCCTGAATCTCATGCCCTGAAACTCCTGCACTAAAACACCTGCCCTGAATCTCCCGCCCTGAAACTCATGCCCTGAATCTCATGCCCTGAATCTCACGCTCTGAAACTCGTGCACTGAATCTCATGACCTCAAGTTCCTGCACTGAAACTCATGCCCTGAATCTCATGTCCTGAAACTGCTGCCCTGAATCACCTGCCCTGAAACTCATGCCCTGAATCTCATGCCAAGAATCTCATATCCTGAAACTCACTCCCTGAATCACATGCCCTGAAACTCCTGCCCTCAAACTCAAGCCCTGAAACTCATGCCCTGAAACTCATGCCCTGAATCTCCTGTCCTGAAACTCATGCCCTGAATCTCATGCCCTGAATCTCATGCCCTGAAACTCCTGCACTGAAACACCTGCCCTGAATCTCCTGCCCTGAAAATCATGCCCTGAATCTCATGCCCTGAATCTCATGCTCTGAAACTCGTGCACTGAATCTCATGCCCTCAAGTTCCTGCACTGAAACTCATGCCCTGAATCTCATGTCCTGAAACTCCTGCTCTGAATCACCTGCCCTGAATCTCAAGACCTGAATCTCATGCCTTGAATCTCATGCCCTGAAACTCCTGCACTGAAACTCATGCCATGAATCTCATATGCTTAAACTCACGCCCTGAATTACATGCCCTGAAACTCCTGCCCTGAAACTCATACCCTGAAACTCATGCCCTGAATCTCCTGTCCTAAAACTCCTGCCCTGAAACTCATGCCATGAATCTCATATCCTGAAACTCACGCCCTGAATCACATGCCCTGAAACTCCTGCCCTGACACTTATGCCCTGAAACTCATGCCCTGAAACTCATGCCCTGAATCTCCTGTCCTGAAACTCATGCTCTGAATCTCATGCACTGAATCTCATGCCCTGAAACTCCTGCACTGAAACACCTGCCCTGAATCTCATGCCCTGAAACTCATGCCCTGATCCTCATGCCCTGAAGCTCAAGCCCTGAATCTCATGCCCTGAAACTCATGCCCTGAATCTCATGCCCTGAATCTCACGCTCTGAAACTCGTGCACTGAATCTAATGACCTCAAGTTCCTGCACTGAAACTCATACCCTGAATCTCATGTCCTGAAACTCCTGCCCTGAATCACCTGCCCTGAAACTCATGCCCTGAATCTAATGCCCTGAAACTCCTGCACTGAAACTCATGCCATGAATCTCATATCCTGAAACTCACGCCCTGAATCACATGCCCTGAAACTCCTGCCCTGAAACTCAAGCCCTGAAACTCATGCCCTAAAACTCATGCCCTGAATCTCCTGTCCTGAAACTCATGCCCTGAATCTCATGCCCTGAATCTCATGCCCTGAAACTCCTGCACTGAAACACCTCCCCTGAATCTCCTGCCCTGAAAATCATGCCCTGAATCTCATGCCCTGAATCTCATGCTCTGAAACTCGTGCACTGAATCTCATGCCCTCAAGTTCCTGCACTGAAACTCATGCCCTGAAACTCATGTCCTGAAACTCCTGACCTGAAACTCCTGCATTGAAACACCTGCCCTAAAACTCATGCCCTGAATCTCATGTCCTGAAATTCCTGCACTGAAACTCATGCCCTGAATCTCATGCCCTGAAACACCTGGCATGAAACTCCTGCCCTGAAACTGCAGCCCTGAATCTCAAGCAATGAAACCACAGACCTGAAACCCCTTGCCCTGAAACTCATGTCTTGAATCTCATTCCCTGAAACTCATGTCCTGAAACTCATGCCCTGAAACTCAAGCCCTGAATCTCATGCACTGAAACTCATGCCCTAAATCTCATACCCTGAATCTCCTGCCCTGAAACTCATGCACTGAAACTCATACTCTGAATCACATGCCCTAAAACACCTGCCCTGATTCATCTGCCCAGAAACTCATGCCCTGAATTACATGCCCTGAAACTCCTGCCCTGAATCTCATGCCCTGAAACTCATGCCATGAATCTGATGCCCAGAAACTCCTGCCCTCAAACTCATGCAGCGAAACTCATGCCCTGAATCTCATGCCTTGAAACTCCTGTACTGAATTTCATGCCCTGAAACCCATGCCCTGAATCTCATTCCCTGAAACTCCTGCACTGAAACTCATGCCATGAATCTCATATCCTGAAACTCACGCCCTGAATTACATGCCCTGACACTCCTGCCCTGAAACTCATGCCCTGAAACTCATGCCCTGAATCTCCTGACCTAAAACTCATGCCCTGAATCTCATGCCCTGAAACTCCTGCACTGAAACACCAGCCCTGAATCTCCTGCCCTGAAACTCATGCCCTGAATCTCATGCCCTGAAACTCCTGCACTGAAATACCTGCCCTGAATCTCCTGCCCTGAAACTCATGCCCTGAATCTCATGCCCTGAATCTCACGCTCTGAATCTCGTGCACTGAATCTCATGACCTCAAGTTCCTGCACTGAAACTCATGCCCTGAATCTCATGTCCTGAAACTCCTGCCCTGAATCACCTGCCCTGAAACTCATGCCCTGAATCTCATGCCCTGAAACTCCTGCACTGAAACTCATGCCATGAATCTCATATTCTGAAACTCACGCCCTGAATCACATGCCCTGAAACTCCTGCCCTGAAACTCATGCCCTGAATCTCATGTCCTGAAACTCCTGCCCTGAATCACCTGCCCTGAAACTCATGCCCTGAATCTCATGCCCTGAAACTCCTGCACTGAATCTCATGCCAAGAATCTCATATCCTGAAACTCACTCCCTGAATCACATGCCCTGAAACTCCTGCCCTCAAACTCAAGCCCTGAAACTCATGCCCTGAAACTCATGCCCTGAATCTCATGCTCTGAAACTCGTGCACTGAATCTCATGCCCTCAAGTTCCTGCACTGAAACTCATGCCCTGAATCTCATGTCCTGAAACTCCTGCTCTGAATCACCTGCCCTGAATCTCAAGACCTGAATCTCATGCCTTGAAACTCCTTGCCTGAATCTCATGCCCTGAAACTCATGCCCTGAATCTCATGCCCTGAAACTCCTGCACTGAAACTCATGCCATGAATCTCATATCCTTAAACTCACGCCCTGAATTACATGCCCTGAAACTCCTGCCCTGAAACTCATGCCCTGAAACTCATGCCCTGAATCTCCTGTCCTGAAACTCATGCCATGAATCTCATGCCCTAAATCTCATGCCCTGAAACTCCTGCACTGAAACACATGCCCTGAATCTCCTGCCCTGAAAATCATGCCCTGAATCTCATGCCCTGAATCTCATGCTCTGAAACTCGTGCACTGAATCTCATGCCCTCAAGTTCCTGCACTGAAACTCATGCCCTGAATCTCATGCCCTGAAACTCATGCCCTGAACCTCATGCCCTGAAACTCAAGCCCTGAATCTCATGCCCTGAAACTCATGCCCTAAATCACATACCCTGAAACTCCTGCTTTGAAACTCATGCACTGAAACTCATGCCCTGAATCACATACCCTAAAACTCCTGCCCTGAAACATCTGCCCAGAAACTCATGCCCTGAATTACATGCCCTGAAATACCTGCCCTGAATCTCATGCCCTGAAACTCATGCCCTGAATCTCATGCCCTCAAACTCCTGCCCTCAAACTCATGTACTGAATCTCATGCCCTGAATCTCATGCCTTGAAACTCCTGCTCTCAAACTCATGCCCTGAAACTCCTGCACTGAAACTCATGCCATGAATCTCATATCCTGAAACTCACGCCCTGAAACTCATGCCCATAATCTCATGCCCTGAATCTCATGCCCTGAAACTCCTGCACTGATACACCTGCCCTGAATCTCCTGCCCTGAAAATCATGCCCTGAATCTCATGCTCTGAAACTCGTGCTCTGAATCTCATGCCCTGAAACTCCTGCCCTGAAACTCATGCCCTGAAACTCATGCCCCGAATCTCCTGCCCTGAATCTCATGCCCTGAAACACCTGCACAGAAACACCTGCCCTGAAACTCCTGCCCTGAAACTCATGCACTGAAACTCATGCCCTGAATCACATGCCCTAAAACTCCAGCCCAGAATCATCTGCCCAGAAACTCATGCCCTGAATTACATGCCCTGAAATACCTGCCCTGAATCTCATGCCCTGAAACTCATGCCCTGAATCTCATGCCCTGAAACTCCTGCCCTCAAACTCATGCACTGAAACTCATGCCCTGAATCTCATGCCCTGAAACTCCTGCCCTCAAACTCATGCACTGAAACTCATGCCCTGAATTACCTGCCCTGAAATACCTACCCTGAATCTCATGCCCTGAAACTCATGCCCTGAATCTCATGCCTTGAAACTCCTGTCCTGAATCTCATGCCCTGAAACCAATGCCCTGAATCTCATGCCCTGAAACTCCTGCACTGAAACTCATGCCATGAATCTGATATCCTGAAACTCACGCCCTGAATTACATGCCCTGAAACTCATGCCCTGAAACTCATGCCCTGAATCTCCTGTCCTGAAACTCATGCCCTGAATCTCATGCCCTGAATCTCATGCCCTGAAACTCCTGCACTGAAACACCTGCCCTGAATCTCCTGCCCTGAAAATCATGCCCTGAACCTCATGCCCTGAAACTCAAGCCCTGAATCTCGTGCACTGAATCTCATGCCCTCAAGTTCCTGCACTGAAACTCATGCCCTGAATCTCATGTCCTGAAACTCCGGCCCTGAATCACCTGCCCTGAATCTCATGCCCTGAATCTCATGCCCTGAAACTCCTGCACTGAAACTCATGCCATGAATCTCATATCCTGAAACTCACGCCCTGAATTACATGCCCTGAAACTCCTGCCCTGAAACTCATGCCCTGAAACTCATGCCCTGAAACTCATGCCCTGAAACTCAAGCCCTGAATCTCATGCACTGAAACTCATGCCCTAAATCTCATACCCTGAATCTCCTGCCATGAAACTCATGCACTGAAACTCATACCCTGAATCACATGCCCTAATACTCCTGCCCTGAATCATCTGCCCAGAAACTCATGCCCTGAATCTCATGCCTTGAAACTCCTGTCCTCAAACTCATGCACTGAAACTCATGCCCTGAATCTCATGCCCTGAGACTCCTGCCCTCAAACTCATGCACTGAAACTCATGCCCTGCATCTCATGCCCTGAAACTCATGCCCTGAAACTCATGCCCTGAATCTCATGCCCTGAATCTCATGCCCTGAAACTTCTGCACTGAAACACCTGCCCTGAATCTCCTGCCCTGAAAATCATGCCCTGAATCTCATGCTCTGAAACTCGTGCACTGAATCTCATGCCCTGAATCTCATGCCCTGAAACTCCTGCACTAAAACACCTGCCCTGAATCTCCTGCCCTGAAACTCATGCCCTGAATCTCAAGCCCTGAATCTCACGCTCTGAAACTCGTGCACTGAATCTCATGACCTCAAGTTCCTGCACTGAAACTCATGCCCTGAATCTCATGTCCTGAAACTCCTGCCCTGAATCACCTGCCTTGAAACTCATGCCCTGAATCTCATGCCCTTAAACTCCTGCACTGAAACTCATGCCATGAATCTCATATCCTTAAACTCACGCCCTGAATTACATGCCCTGAAACTCCTGCCCTGAAACTCATGCCCTGAAACTCATGCCCTGAAACTCATGCCCTGAATCTCCTGTCCTAAAACTCCTGCCCTGAATCTCATGCCCTGAATCTCATGCCCTGAAACTCCTACCCTCAAACTCATGCACTGTAACTCATGCCCTGAATCTCATGCCCTGAAACTCCTGCCCTCAAACTCATGTACTGAAACTCATGCCCTGAATTACCTGCCCTGAAATACCTGCCCTGAATCTCATGCCCTGAAACTCATGCCCTGAATCTCATGCCCTGAAACTCCTGCCCTCAAACTCATGCACTGAAACTCATGCCCTGAATCTCATGCCCTGAAACTCCGGCCCTCAAACTCATGCACTGAAACTCATGCCCTGCATTACCTGCCCTGAAATACCTGCCCTGAATCTCATGCCCTGAAACTCATGCCCTGAATCTCATGCCTTGAAACTCCTGTCCCGAATCTAATGCCCTGAAACCAATGCCCTGAATCTCATGCCCTGAAACTCCTGCACTGAAACTCATGCCATGAATCTCATATCCTGAAACTCACGCCCTGAATTACATGCCCTGAAACTCCTGCCCTGAAACTCATGCCCTGAAACTCATGCCCTGAATCTCCTGTCCTGAAACTCATGCCCTGAATCTTATGCTCTGAATCTCATGCCCTGAAACTCCTGCACTGAAACACCTGCCCTGAATCTCATGCCCTGAAACTCATGCCCTGAATCTCATGCCTTGAAACTCCTGTCCTGAATCTCATGCCCTGAAACCAATGCCCTGAATCTCATGCCCTGAAACTCCTGCACTGAAACTCATGCCATGAATCTCATATCCTGAAACTCACGCCCTGAATTACATGCCCTGAAACTCCTGCTCTGAAACTCATGCCCTGAAACTCATGCCCTGAATCTCCTGTCCTGAAACTCATGCCCTGAATCTCATGCCCTGAATCTCATGCCCTGAAACTCCTGCACTAAAACACCTGCCCTGAATCTCCCGCCCTGAAACTCATGCCCTGAATCTCATGCCCTGAATCTCACGCTCTGAAACTCGTGCACTGAATCTCATGACCTCAAGTTCCTGCACTGAAACTCATGCCCTGAATCTCATGTCCTGAAACTGCTGCCCTGAATCACCTGCCCTGAAACTCATGCCCTGAATCTCATGCCAAGAATCTCATATCCTGAAACTCACTCCCTGAATCACATGCCCTGAAACTCCTGCCCTCAAACTCAAGCCCTGAAACTCATGCCCTGAAACTCATGCCCTGAATCTCCTGTCCTGAAACTCATGCCCTGAATCTCATGCCCTGAATCTCATGCCCTGAAACTCCTGCACTGAAACACCTGCCCTGAATCTCCTGCCCTGAAAATCATGCCCTGAATCTCATGCCCTGAATCTCATGCTCTGAAACTCGTGCACTGAATCTCATGCCCTCAAGTTCCTGCACTGAAACTCATGCCCTGAATCTCATGTCCTGAAACTCCTGCTCTGAATCACCTGCCCTGAATCTCAAGACCTGAATCTCATGCCTTGAATCTCATGCCCTGAAACTCCTGCACTGAAACTCATGCCATGAATCTCATATGCTTAAACTCACGCCCTGAATTACATGCCCTGAAACTCCTGCCCTGAAACTCATACCCTGAAACTCATGCCCTGAATCTCCTGTCCTAAAACTCCTGCCCTGAAACTCATGCCATGAATCTCATATCCTGAAACTCACGCCCTGAATCACATGCCCTGAAACTCCTGCCCTGACACTTATGCCCTGAAACTCATGCCCTGAAACTCATGCCCTGAATCTCCTGTCCTGAAACTCATGCTCTGAATCTCATGCACTGAATCTCATGCCCTGAAACTCCTGCACTGAAACACCTGCCCTGAATCTCATGCCCTGAAACTCATGCCCTGAACCTCATGCCCTGAAGCTCAAGCCCTGAATCTCATGCCCTGAAACTCATGCCCTGAATCTCATGCCCTGAATCTCACGCTCTGAAACTCGTGCACTGAATCTAATGACCTCAAGTTCCTGCACTGAAACTCATACCCTGAATCTCATGTCCTGAAACTCCTGCCCTGAATCACCTGCCCTGAAACTCATGCCCTGAATCTAATGCCCTGAAACTCCTGCACTGAAACTCATGCCATGAATCTCATATCCTGAAACTCACGCCCTGAATCACATGCCCTGAAACTCCTGCCCTGAAACTCAAGCCCTGAAACTCATGCCCTAAAACTCATGCCCTGAATCTCCTGTCCTGAAACTCATGCCCTGAATCTCATGCCCTGAATCTCATGCCCTGAAACTCCTGCACTGAAACACCTCCCCTGAATCTCCTGCCCTGAAAATCATGCCCTGAATCTCATGCCCTGAATCTCATGCTCTGAAACTCGTGCACTGAATCTCATGCCCTCAAATTCCTGCACTGAAACTCATGCCCTGAAACTCATGTCCTGAAACTCCTGACCTGAAACTCCTGCATTGAAACACCTGCCCTAAAACTCATGCCCTGAATCTCATGTCCTGAAATTCCTGCACTGAAACTCATGCCCTGAATCTCATGCCCTGAAACACCTGGCATGAAACTCCTGCCCTGAAACTGCAGCCCTGAATCTCAAGCAATGAAACCACAGACCTGAAACCCCTTGCCCTGAAACTCATGTCTTGAATCTCATTCCCTGAAACTCATGTCCTGAAACTCATGCCCTGAAACTCAAGCCCTGAATCTCATGCACTGAAACTCATGCCCTAAATCTCATACCCTGAATCTCCTGCCCTGAAACTCATGCACTGAAACTCATACCCTGAATCACATGCCCTAAAACACCTGCCCTGATTCATCTGCCCAGAAACTCATGCCCTGAATTACATGCCCTGAAACTCCTGCCCTGAATCTCATGCCCTGAAACTCATGCCATGAATCTGATGCCCAGAAACTCCTGCCCTCAAACTCATGCAGCGAAACTCATGCCCTGAATCTCATGCCTTGAAACTCCTGTACTGAATTTCATGCCCTGAAACCCATGCCCTGAATCTCATGCCCTGAAACTCCTGCACTGAAACTCATGCCATGAATCTCATATCCTGAAACTCACGCCCTGAATTACATGCCCTGACACTCCTGCCCTGAAACTCATGCCCTGAAACTCATGCCCTGAATCTCCTGACCTAAAACTCATGCCCTGAATCTCATGCCCTGAAACTCCTGCACTGAAACACCAGCCCTGAATCTCCTGCCCTGAAACTCATGCCCTGAATCTCATGCCCTGAAACTCCTGCACTGAAATACCTGCCCTGAATCTCCTGCCCTGAAACTCATGCCCTGAATCTCATGCCCTGAATCTCACGCTCTGAATCTCGTGCACTGAATCTCATGACCTCAAGTTCCTGCACTGAAACTCATGCCCTGAATCTCATGTCCTGAAACTCCTGCCCTGAATCACCTGCCCTGAAACTCATGCCCTGAATCTCATGCCCTGAAACTCCTGCACTGAAACTCATGCCATGAATCTCATATTCTGAAACTCACGCCCTGAATCACATGCCCTGAAACTCATGCCCTGAATCTCATGCCCTGAAACTCCTGCACTGAATCTCATGCCAAGAATCTCATATCCTGAAACTCACTCCCTGAATCACATGCCCTGAAACTCCTGCCCTCAAACTCAAGCCCTGAAACTCATGCCCTGAAACTCATGCCCTGAATCTCCTGTCCTGAAACTCATGCCCTGAATCTCATGCCCTGAATCTCATGCCCTGAAACTCCTGCACTGAAACACCTGCCCTGAATCTCCTGCCCTGAAAATCATGCCCTGAATCTCATGCCCTGAATCTCATGCTCTGAAACTCGTGCACTGAATCTCATGCCCTCAAGTTCCTGCACTGAAACTCATGCCCTGAATCTCATGTCCTGAAACTCCTGCTCTGAATCACCTGCCCTGAATCTCAAGACCTGAATCTCATGCCTTGAAACTCCTTGACTGAATCTCATGCCCTGAAACTCATGCCCTGAATCTCATGCCCTGAAACTCCTGCACTGAAACTCATGCCATGAATCTCATATCCTTAAACTCACGCCCTGAATTACATGCCCTGAAACTCCTGCCCTGAAACTCATGCCCTGAAACTCATGCCCTGAATCTCCTGTCCTGAAACTCATGCCATGAATCTCATGCCCTAAATCTCATGCCCTGAAACTCCTGCACTGAAACACATGCCCTGAATCTCCTGCCCTGAAAATCATGCCCTGAATCTCATGCCCTGAATCTCATGCTCTGGAACTCGTGCACTGAATCTCATGCCCTCAAGTTCCTGCACTGAAACTCATGCCCTGAATCTCATGCCCTGAAACTCATGCCCTGAACCTCATGCCCTGAAACTCAAGCCCTGAATCTCATGCCCTGAAACTCATGCCCTAAATCACATACCCTGAAACTCCTGCTTTGAAACTCATGCACTGAAACTCATGCCCTGAATCACATACCCTAAAACTCCTGCCCTGAAACATCTGCCCAGAAACTCATGCCCTGAATTACATGCCCTGAAATACCTGCCCTGAATCTCATGCCCTGAAACTCATGCCCTGAATCTCATGCCCTCAAACTCCTGCCCTCAAACTCATGTACTGAATCTCATGCCCTGAATCTCATGCCTTGAAACTCCTGCTCTCAAACTCATGCCCTGAAACTCCTGCACTGAAACTCATGCCATGAATCTCATATCCTGAAACTCACGCCCTGAAACTCATGCCCATAATCTCATGCCCTGAATCTCATGCCCTGAAACTCCTGCACTGATACACCTGCCCTGAATCTCCTGCCCTGAAAATCATGCCCTGAAACTCATGCCCTGAATCTCCTGTCCTGAAACTCATGCCATGAATCTCATGCCCTAAATCTCATGCCCTGAAACTCCTGCACTGAAACACATGCCCTGAATCTCCTGCCCTGAAAATCATGCCCTGAATCTCATGCCCTGAATCTCATGCTCTGGAACTCGTGCACTGAATCTCATGCCCTCAAGTTCCTGCACTGAAACTCATGCCCTGAATCTCATGCCCTGAAACTCATGCCCTGAACCTCATGCCCTGAAACTCAAGCCCTGAATCTCATGCCTGAAACTCATGCCCTAAATCACATACCCTGAAACTCCTGCTTTGAAACTCATGCACTGAAACTCATGCCCTGAATCACATACCCTAAAACTCCTGCCCTGAAACATCTGCCCAGAAACTCATGCCCTGAATTACATGCCCTGAAATACCTGCCCTGAATCTCATGCCCTGAAACTCATGCCCTGAATCTCATGCCCTCAAACTCCTGCCCTCAAACTCATGTACTGAATCTCATGCCCTGAATCTCATGCCTTGAAACTCCTGCTCTCAAACTCATGCCCTGAAACTCCTGCACTGAAACACATGCCATGAATCTCATATCCTGAAACTCACGCCCTGAAACTCATGCCCATAATCTCATGCCCTGAATCTCATGCCCTGAAACTCCTGCACTGATACACCTGCCCTGAATCTCCTGCCCTGAAAATCATGCCCTGAATCTCATGCTCTGAAACTCGTGCTCTGAATCTCATGCCCTGAAACTCCTGCCCTGAAACTCATGCCCTGAAACTCATGCCCCGAATCTCCTGCCCTGAATCTCATGCCCTAAACCACCTGCACAGAAACACCTGCCCTGAATCTCCTGCCCTGAAAATCATGCCCTGAATCTCATGCCCTGTATCTCATGCTCTGAAACTCGTGCACTGAATCTCACGCCCTCAAGTTCCTGCACTGAAACTCATGCCCTGAATCTCATGCCTTGAAACTCCTGTACTGAATTTCATGCCCTGAAACCCATGCCCTGAATCTCATGCCCTGAAACTCCTGCACTGTAACTCATGCCATGAATCTCATATCCTGAAACTCACACCCTGAATTACATGCCCTGAGACTCCTGCCCTGAAACTCATGCCCTGAAACTCATGCCCTGAATCTCCTGTCCTAAAACTCATGCCCTGAATCTCATGCCCTGAAAATCCTGCACTGAAACACCAGCCCTGAATCTCCTGCCCTGAAACTCATGCCCTGAATCTCATGCCCTGAAACTCCTGCACTGAAAAACCTGCCCTGAATCTCCTGCCCCGAAACTCATGCCCTGAATCTCATGCCCTGAATCTCACGCTCTGAATCTCGTGCACTGAATCTCATGACCTCAAGTTCCTGCACTGAAACTCATGCCCTGAATCACCTGCCCTGAAACTCATGCCCTGAATCTCATGCCCTGAAACTCCTGCACTGAAACTCATGCCATGAATCTCATATTCTGAAACTCACGCCCTGAATCACATGCCCTGAAACTCCTGCCCTGAAACTCATGCCCTGAATCTCATGTCCTGAATCTCCTGCCCTGAAACTCATGCCCTGAATCTCATGCCCTGAAACTCCTGCACTGAAATACCTGCCCTGAATCTCCTGCCCTGAAACTCATGCCCTGAATCTCATGCCCTGAATCTCACGCTCTGAATCTCGTGCACTGAATCTCATGACCTCAAGTTCCTGCACTGAAACTCATGCCCTGAATCTCATGTCCTGAAACTCCTGCCCTGAATCACCTGCCCTGAAACTCATGCCCTGAATCTCATGCCCTGAAACTCCTGCACTGAAACTCATGCCATGAATCTCATATTCTGAAACTCACGCCCTGAATCACATGCCCTTAAACTCCTGCCCTGAAACTCATGCCCTGAATCTCATGTCCTGAAACTCCTGCCCTGAATCACCTGCCCTGAAACTCATGCCCTGAAACTCATGCCCTGAATCTCCTGTCCTGAAACTCATGCTCTGAATCTCATGCACTGAATCTCATGCCCTGAAACTCCTGCACTGAAACACCTGCCCTGAATCTCATGCCCTGAAACTCATGCCCTGAACCTCATGCCCTGAAACTCAAGCCCTGAATCTCATGCCCTGAAACTCATGCCCTGAATCTCATGCCCTGAATCTCACGCTCTGAAACTCGTGCACTGAATCTAATGACCTCAAGTTCCTGCACTGAAACTCATACCCTGAATCTCATGTCCTGAAACTCCTGCCCTGAATCACCTGCCCTGAAACTCATGCCCTGAATCTAATGCCCTGAAACTCCTGCACTGAAACTCATGCCATGAATCTCATATCCTGAAACTCACGCCCTGAATCACATGCCCTGAAACTCCTGCCCTGAAACTCAAGCCCTGAAACTCATGCCCTGAAACTCATGCCCTGAATCTCCTGTCCTGAAACTCATGCCCTGAATCTCATGCCCTGAATCTCATGCTCTGAAACTCGTGCACTGAATCTCATGCCCTCAAGTTCCTGCACTGAAACTCATGCCCTGAAACTCATGTCCTGAAACTCCTGACCTGAAACTCCTGCATTGAAACACCTGCCCTAAAACTCATGCCCTGAATCTCATGTCCTGAAATTCCTGCACTGAAACTCATGCCCTGAATCTCATGCCCTGAAACACCTGGCATGAAACTCCTGCCCTGAAACTGCAGCCCTGAATCTCAAGCAATGAAACCACAGACCTGAAACCCCTTGCCCTGAAACTCATGTCTTGAATCTCATTCCCTGAAACTCATGTCCTGAAACTCATGCCCTGAAACTCAAGCCCTGAATCTCATGCACTGAAACTCATGCCCTAAATCTCATACCCTGAATCTCCTGCCCTGAAACTCATGCACTGAAACTCATACCCTGAATCACATGCCCTAAAACACCTGCCCTGAATCATCTGCCCAGAAACTCATGCCCTGAATTACATGCCCTGAAACTCCTGCCCTGAATCTCATGCCCTGAAACTCATGCCATGAATCTGATGCCCAGAAACTCCTGCCCTCAAACTCATGCAGCGAAACTCATGCACTGAATCTCATGCCTTGAAACTCCTGTACTGAATTTCATGCCCTGAAACCCATGCCCTGAATCTCATGCCCTGAAACTCCTGCACTGAAACTCATGCCATGAATCTCATATCCTGAAACTCACGCCCTGAATTACATGCCCTGACACTCCTGCCCTGAAACTCATGCCCTGAAACTCATGCCCTGAATCTCCTGACCTAAAACTCATGCCCTGAATCTCATGCCCTGAAACTCCTGCACTGAAACACCAGCCCTGAATCTCCTGCCCTGAAACTCATGCCCTGAATCTCATGCCCTGAAACTCCTGCACTGAAATACCTGCCCTGAATCTCCTGCCCTGAAACTCATGCCCTGAATCTCATGCCCTGAATCTCACGCTCTGAATCTCGTGCACTGAATCTCATGCCCTGAATCTCATGTCCTGAAACTCCTGCCCTGAATCACCTGCCCTGAAACTCATGCCCTGAATCTCATGCCCTGAAACTCCTGCACTGAAACTCATGCCATGAATCTCATATTCTGAAACTCACGCCCTGAATCACATGCCCTGAAACTCCTGCCCTGAAACTCATGCCCTGAATCTCATGTCCTGAAACTCCTGCCCTGAATCACCTGCCCTGAAACTCATGCCCTGAATCTCATGCCCTGAAACTCCTGCACTGAATCTCATGCCAAGAATCTCATATCCTGAAACTCACTCCCTGAATCACATGCCCTGAAACTCCTGCCCTCAAACTCAAGCCCTGAAACTCATGCCCTGAAACTCATGCCCTGAATCTCCTGTCCTGAAACTCATGCCCTGAATTTCATGCCCTGAATCTCATGCCCTGAAACTCCTGCACTGAAACACCTGCCCTGAATCTCCTGCCCTGAAAATCATGCCCTGAATCTCATGCCCTGAATCTCATGCTCTGAAACTCGTGCACTGAATCTCATGCCCTCAAGTTCCTGCACTGAAACTCATGCCCTGAATCTCATGTCCTGAAACTCCTGCTCTGAATCACCTGCCCTGAATCTCAAGACCTGAATCTCATGCCTTGAAACTCCTTGACTGAATCTCATGCCCTGAAACTCATGCCCTGAATCTCATGCCCTGAAACTCCTGCACTGAAACTCATGCCATGAATCTCATATCCTTAAACTCACGCCCTGAATTACATGCCCTGAAACTCCTGCCCTGAAACTCATGCCCTGAAACTCATGCCCTGAATCTCCTGTCCTGAAACTCATGCCATGAATCTCATGCCCTAAATCTCATGCCCTGAAACTCCTGCACTGAAACACATGCCCTGAATCTCCTGCCCTGAAAATCATGCCCTGAATCTCATGCCCTGAATCTCATGCTCTGAAACTCGTGCACTGAATCTCATGCCCTCAAGTTCCTGCACTGAAACTCATGCCCTGAATCTCATGCCCTGAAACTCATGCCCTGAACCTCATGCCCTGAAACTCAAGCCCTGAATCTCATGCCCTGAAACTCATGCCCTAAATCACATACCCTGAAACTCCTGCTTTGAAACTCATGCACTGAAACTCATGCCCTGAATCACATACCCTAAAACTCCTGCCCTGAAACATCTGCCCAGAAACTCATGCCCTGAATTACATGCCCTGAAATACCTGCCCTGAATCTCATGCCCTGAAACTCATGCCCTGAATCTCATGCCCTCAAACTCCTGCCCTCAAACTCATGTACTGAATCTCATGCCCTGAATCTCATGCCTTGAAACTCCTGCTCTCAAACTCATGCCCTGAAACTCCTGCACTGAAACTCATGCCATGAATCTCATATCCTGAAACTCACGCCCTGAAACTCATGCCCATAATCTCATGCCCTGAATCTCATGCCCTGAAACTCCTGCACTGATACACCTGCCCTGAATCTCCTGCCCTGAAAATCATGCCCTGAATCTCATGCTCTGAAACTCGTGCTCTGAATCTCATGCCCTGAAACTCCTGCCCTGAAACTCATGCCCTGAAACTCATGCCCCGAATCTCCTGCCCTGAATCTCATGCCCTAAACCACCTGCACAGAAACACCTGCCCTGAATCTCCTGCCCTGAAAATCATGCCCTGAATCTCATCCCCTGTATCTCATGCTCTGAAACTCGTGCACTGAATCTCACGCCCTCAAGTACCTGCACTGAAACTCATGCCCTGAATCTCATGCCTTGAAACTCCTGTACTGAATTTCATGCCCTGAAACCCATGCCCTGAATCTCATGCCCTGAAACTCCTGCACTGAAACTCATGCCATGAATCTCATATCCTGAAACTCACACCCTGAATTACATGCCCTGAGACTCCTGCCCTGAAACTCATGCCCTGAAACTCATGCCCTGAATCTCCTGTCCTAAAACTCATGCCCTGAATCTCATGCCCTGAAACTCCTGCACTGAAACACCAGCCCTGAATCTCCTGCCCTGAAACTCATGCCCTGAATCTCATGCCCTGAAACTCCTGCACTGAAAAACCTGCCCTGAATCTCCTGCCCTGAAACTCATGCCCTGAATCTCATGCCCTGAATCTCACGCTCTGAATCTCGTGCACTGAATCTCATGACCTCAAGTTCCTGCACTGAAACTCATGCCCTGAATCTCATGTCCTGAAACTCCTGCCCTGAATCACCTGCCCTGAAACTCATGCCCTGAATCTCATGCCCTGAAACTCCTGCACTGAAACTCATGCCATGAATCTCATATTCTGAAACTCACGCCCTGAATCACATGCCCTTAAACTCCTGCCCTGAAACTCATGCCCTGAATCTCATGTCCTGAAACTCCTGCCCTGAATCACCTGCCCTGAAACTCATGCCCTGAAACTCATGCCCTGAATCTCCTGTCCTGAAACTCATGCTCTGAATCTCATGCACTGAATCTCATGCCCTGAAACTCCTGCACTGAAACACCTGCCCTGAATCTCATGCCCTGAAACTCATGCCCTGAACCTCATGCCCTGAAACTCAAGCCCTGAATCTCATGCCCTGAAACTCATGCCCTGAATCTCATGCCCTGAATCTCACGCTCTGAAACTCGTGCACTGAATCTAATGACCTCAAGTTCCTGCACTGAAACTCATACCCTGAATCTCATGTCCTGAAACTCCTGCCCTGAATCACCTGCCCTGAAACTCATGCCCTGAATCTAATGCCCTGAAACTCCTGCACTGAAACTCATGCCATGAATCTCATATCCTGAAACTCACGCCCTGAATCACATGCCCTGAAACTCCTGCCCTGAAACTCAAGCCCTGAAACTCATGCCCTGAAACTCATGCCCTGAATCTCCTGTCCTGAAACTCATGCCCTGAATCTCATGCCCTGAATCTCATGCTCTGAAACTCGTGCACTGAATCTCATGCCCTCAAGTTCCTGCACTGAAACTCATGCCCTGAAACTCATGTCCTGAAACTCCTGACCTGAAACTCCTGCATTGAAACACCTGCCCTAAAACTCATGCCCTGAATCTCATGTCCTGAAATTCCTGCACTGAAACTCATGCCCTGAATCTCATGCCCTGAAACACCTGGCATGAAACTCCTGCCCTGAAACTGCAGCCCTGAATCTCAAGCAATGAAACCACAGACCTGAAACCCCTTGCCCTGAAACTCATGTCTTGAATCTCATTCCCTGAAACTCATGTCCTGAAACTCATGCCCTGAAACTGAAGCCCTGAATCTCATGCACTGAAACTCATGCCCTAAATCTCATACCCTGAATCTCCTGCCCTGAAACTCATGCACTGAAACTCATACCCTGAATCACATGCCCTAAAACACCTGCCCTGAATCATCTGCCCAGAAACTCATGCCCTGAATTACATGCCCTGAAACTCCTGCCCTGAATCTCATGCCCTGAAACTCATGCCATGAATCTGATGCCCAGAAACTCCTGCCCTCAAACTCATGCAGCGAAACTCATGCACTGAATCTCATGCCTTGAAACTCCTATACTGAATTTCATGCCCTGAAACCCATGCCCTGAATCTCATGCCCTGAAACTCCTGCACTGAAACTCATGCCATGAATCTCATATCCTGAAACTCACGCCCTGAATTACATGCCCTGACACTCCTGCCCTGAAACTCATGCCCTGAAACTCATGCCCTGAATCTCCTGACCTAAAACTCATGCCCTGAATCTCATGCCCTGAAACTCCTGCACTGAAACACCAGCCCTGAATCTCCTGCCCTGAAACTCATGCCCTGAATCTCATGCCCTGAAACTCCTGCACTGAAATACCTGCCCTGAATCTCCTGCCCTGAAACTCATGCCCTGAATCTCATGCCCTGAATCTCACGCTCTGAATCTCGTGCACTGAATCTCATGCCCTGAATCTCATGTCCTGAAACTCCTGCCCTGAATCACCTGCCCTGAAACTCATGCCCTGAATCTCATGCCCTGAAACTCCTGCACTGAAACTCATGCCATGAATCTCATATTCTGAAACTCACGCCCTGAATCACATGCCCTGAAACTCCTGCCCTGAAACTCATGCCCTGAATCTCATGTCCTGAAACTCCTGCCCTGAATCACCTGCCCTGAAACTCATGCCCTGAATCTCATGCCCTGAAACTCCTGCACTGAATCTCATGCCAAGAATCTCATATCCTGAAACTCACTCCCTGAATCACATGCCCTGAAACTCCTGCCCTCAAACTCAAGCCCTGAAACTCATGCCCTGAAACTCATGCCCTGAATCTCCTGTCCTGAAACTCATGCCCTGAATCTCATGCCCTGAATCTCATGCCCTGAAACTCCTGCACTGAAACACCTGCCCTGAATCTCCTGCCCTGAAAATCATGCCCTGAATCTCATGCCCTGAATCTCATCCTCTGAAACTCGTGCACTGAATCTCATGCCCTCAAGTTCCTGCACTGAAACTCATGCCCTGAATCTCATGTCCTGAAACTCCTGCTCTGAATCACCTGCCCTGAATCTCAAGACCTGAATCTCATGCCTTGAAACTCCTTGCCTGAATCTCATGCCCTGAAACTCATGCCCTGAATCTCATGCCCTGAAACTCCTGCACTGAAACTCATGCCATGAATCTCATATCCTTAAACTCACGCCCTGAATTACATGCCCTGAAACTCCTGCCCTGAAACTCATGCCCTGAAACTCATGCCCTGAATCTCCTGTCCTGAAACTCATGCCATGAATCTCATGCCCTAAATCTCATGCCCTGAAACTCCTGCACTGAAACACATGCCCTGAATCTCCTGCCCTGAAAATCATGCCCTGAATCTCATGCCCTGAATCTCATGCTCTGAAACTCGTGCACTGAATCTCATGCCCTCAAGTTCCTGCACTGAAACTCATGCCCTGAATCTCATGCCCTGAAACTCATGCCCTGAACCTCATGCCCTGAAACTCAAGCCCTGAATCTCATGCCCTGAAACTCATGCCCTAAATCACATACCCTGAAACTCCTGCTTTGAAACTCATGCACTGAAACTCATGCCCTGAATCACATACCCTAAAACTCCTGCCCTGAAACATCTGCCCAGAAACTCATGCCCTGAATTACATGCCCTGAAATACCTGCCCTGAATCTCATGCCCTGAAACTCATGCCCTGAATCTCATGCCCTCAAACTCCTGCCCTCAAACTCATGTACTGAATCTCATGCCCTGAATCTCATGCCTTGAAACTCCTGCTCTCAAACTCATGCCCTGAAACTCCTGCACTGAAACTCATGCCATGAATCTCATATCCTGAAACTCACGCCCTGAAACTCATGCCCATAATCTCATGCCCTGAATCTCATGCCCTGAAACTCCTGCACTGATACACCTGCCCTGAATCTCCTGCCCTGAAAATCATGCCCTGAATCTCATGCTCTGAAACTCGTGCTCTGAATCTCATGCCCTGAAACTCCTGCCCTGAAACTCATGCCCTGAAACTCATGCCCTGAAACTCATGCCCTGAATCTCCTGTCCTGAAACTCATGCCCTGAATCTCATGCCCTGAATCTCATGCCCTGAAACTCCTGCACTGAAACACCTGCCCTGAATCTCCTGCCCTGAAAATCATGCCCTGAATCTCATGCCCTGAATCTCATGCTCTGAAACTCGTGCACTGAATCTCATGCCCTCAAGTTCCTGCACTGAAACTCATGCCCTGAAACTCATGTCCTGAAACTCCTGACCTGAAACTCCTGCATTGAAACACCTGCCCTAAAACTCATGCCCAGAATCTCATGTCCTGAAATTCCTGCACTGAAACTCATGCCCTGAATCTCATGCCCTGAAACACCTGGCATGAAACTCCTGCCCTGAAACTGCAGCCCTGAATCTCAAGCAATGAAACCACAGACCTGAAACCCCTTGCCCTGAAACTCATGTCTTGAATCTCATTCCCTGAAACTCATGTCCTGAAACTCATGCCCTGAAACTGAAGCCCTGAATCTCATGCACTGAAACTCATGCCCTAAATCTCATACCCTGAATCTCCTGCCCTGAAACTCATGCACTGAAACTCATACCCTGAATCACATGCCCTAAAACACCTGCCCTGATTCATCTGCCCAGAAACTCATGCCCTGAATTACATGCCCTGAAACTCCTGCCCTGAATCTCAAGCCCTGAAACTCATGCCATGAATCTGATGCCCAGAAACTCCTGCCCTCAAACTCATGCAGCGAAACTCATGCCCTGAATCTCATGCCTTGAAACTCCTGTACTGAATTTCATGCCCTGAAACCCATGCCCTGAATCTCATGCCCTGAAACTCCTGCACTGAAACTCATGCCATGAATCTCATATCCTGAAACTCACGCCCTGAATTACATGCCCTGACACTCCTGCCCTGAAACTCATGCCCTGAAACTCATGCCCTGAATCTCCTGACCTAAAACTCATGCCCTGAATCTCATGCCCTGAAACTCCTGCACTGAAACACCAGCCCTGAATCTCCTGCCCTGAAACTCATGCCCTGAATCTCATGCCCTGAAACTCCTGCACTGAAATACCTGCCCTGAATCTCCTGCCCTGAAACTCATGCCCTGAATCTCATGCCCTGAATCTCACGCTCTGAATCTCGTGCACTGAATCTCATGACCTCAAGTTCCTGCACTGAAACTCATGCCCTGAATCTCATGTCCTGAAACTCCTGCCCTGAATCACCTGCCCTGAAACTCATGCCCTGAATCTCATGCCCTGAAACTCCTGCACTGAAACTCATGCCATGAATCTCATATTCTGAAACTCACGCCCTGAATCACATGCCCTGAAACTCCTGCCCTGAAACTCATGCCCTGAATCTCATGTCCTGAAACTCCTGCCCTGAATCACCTGCCCTGAAACTCATGCCCTGAATCTCATACCCTGAAACTCCTGCACTGAATCTCATGCCAAGAATCTCATATCCTGAAACTCACTCCCTGAATCACATGCCCTGAAACTCCTGCCCTCAAACTCAAGCCCTGAAACTCATGCCCTGAAACTCATGCCCTGAATCTCCTGTCCTGAAACTCATGCCCTGAATCTCATGCCCTGAATCTCATGCCCTGAAAATCCTGCACTGAAACACCTGCCCTGAATCTCCTGCCCTGAAAATCATGCCCTGAATCTCATGCCCTGAATCTCATGCTCTGAAACTCGTGCACTGAATCTCATGCCTTCAAGTTCCTGCACTGAAACTCATGCCCTGAATCTCATGTCCTGAAACTCCTGCTCTGAATCACCTGCCCTGAATCTCAAGACCTGAATCTCATGCCTTGAAACTCCTTGCCTGAATCTCATGCCCTGAAACTCATGCCCTGAATCTCATGCCCTGAAACTCCTGCACTGAAACTCATGCCATGAATCTCATATCCTTAAACTCACGCCCTGAATTACATGCCCTGAAACTCCTGCCCTGAAACTCATGCCCTGAAACTCATGCCCTGAATCTCCTGTCCTGAAACTCATGCCATGAATCTCATGCCCTAAATCTCATGCCCTGAAACTCCTGCACTGAAACACATGCCCTGAATCTCCTGCCCTGAAAATCATGCCCTGAATCTCATGCCCTGAATCTCATGCTCTGAAACTCGTGCACTGAATCTCATGCCCTCAAGTTCCTGCACTGAAACTCATGCCCTGAATCTCATGCCCTGAAACTCATGCCCTGAACCTCATGCCCTGAAACTCAAGCCCTGAATCTCATGCCCTGAAACTCATGCCCTAAATCACATACCCTGAAACTCCTGCTTTGAAACTCATGCACTGAAACTCATGCCCTGAATCACATACCCTAAAACTCCTGCCCTGAAACATCTGCCCAGAAACTCATGCCCTGAATTACATGCCCTGAAATACCTGCCCTGAATCTCATGCCCTGAAACTCATGCCCTGAATCTCATGCCCTCAAACTCCTGCCCTCAAACTCATGTACTGAATCTCATGCCCTGAATCTCATGCCTTGAAACTCCTGCTCTCAAACTCATGCCCTGAAACTCCTGCACTGAAACTCATGCCATGAATCTCATATCCTGAAACTCACGCCCTGAAACTCATGCCCATAATCTCATGCCCTGAATCTCATGCCCTGAAACTCCTGCACTGATACACCTGCCCTGAATCTCCTGCCCTGAAAATCATGCCCTGAATCTCATGCTCTGAAACTCGTGCTCTGAATCTCATGCCCTGAAACTCCTGCCCTGAAACTCATGCCCTGAAACTCATGCCCCGAATCTCCTGCCCTGAATCTCATGCCCTGAAACACCTGCACAGAAACACCTGCCCTGAATCTCCTGCCCTGAAAATCATGCCCTGAATCTCATGCCCTGTATCTCATGCTCTGAAACTCGTGCACTGAATCTCACGCCCTCAAGTTCCTGCACTGAAACTCATGCCCTGAATCTCATGCCTTGAAACTCCTGTACTGAATTTCATGCCCTGAAACCCATGCCCTGAATCTCATGCCCTGAAACTCCTGCACTGAAACTCATGCCATGAATCTCATATCCTGAAACTCACACCCTGAATTACATGCCCTGACACTCCTGCCCTGAAACTCATGCCCTGAAACTCATGCCCTGAATCTCCTGTCCTAAAACTCATGCCCTGAATCTCATGCCCTGAAACTCCTGCACTGAAACACCAGCCCTGAATCTCCTGCCCTGAAACTCATGCCCTGAATCTCATGCCCTGAATCTCACGCTCTGAATCTCGTGCACTGAATCTCATGACCTCAAGTTCCTGCACTGAAACTCATGCCCTGAATCTCATGTCCTGAAACTCCTGCCCTGAATCACCTGCCCTGAAACTCATGCCCTGAATCTCATGCCCTTGAAACTCCTGCACTGAAACTCATGCCATGAATCTCATATTCTGAAACTCACGCCCTGAATCACATGCCCTGAAACTCCTGCCCTGAAACTCATGCCCTGAATCTCATGTCCTGAAACTCCTGCCCTGAATCACCTGCCCTGAAACTCATGCCCTGAATCTCATGCCCTGAAACTCCTGCACTGAATCTCATGCCAAGAATCTCATATCCTGAAACTCACTCCCTGAATCACATGCCCTGAAACTCCTGCCCTCAAACTCAAGCCCTGAAACTCATGCCCTGAAACTCATGCCCTGAATCTCCTGTCCTGAAACTCATGCCCTGAATCTCATGCCCTGAATCTCATGCCCTGAAACTCCTGCACTGAAACACCTGCCCTGAATCTCCTGCCCTGAAAATCATGCCCTGAATCTCATGCCCTGAATCTCATGCTCTGAAACTCGTGCACTGAATCTCATGCCCTCAAGTTCCTGCACTGAAACTCATGCCCTGAATCTCATGTCCTGAAACTCCTGCTCTGAATCACCTGCCCTGAATCTCAAGACCTGAATCTCATGCCTTGAAACTCCTTGCCTGAATCTCATGCCCTGAAACTCATGCCCTGAATCTCATGCCCTGAAACTCCTGCACTGAAACTCATGCCATGAATCTCATATCCTTAAACTCACGCCCTGAATTACATGCCCTGAAACTCCTGCCCTGAAACTCATGCCCTGAAACTCATGCCCTGAATCTCCTGTCCTGAAACTCATGCCATGAATCTCATGCCCTAAATCTCATGCCCTGAAACTCCTGCACTGAAACACCTGCCCTGAATCTCATGCCCTGAAACTCATGCCCTAAATCACATACCCTGAAACTCCTGCCCTGAAACTCATGCACTGAAACTCATGCCCTGAATCACATATCCTAAAACTCCTGCCCTGAATCATCTGCCCAGAAACTCATGCCCTGAATTACATGCCCTGAAATACCTGCCCTGAATCTCATGCCCTGAAACTCATGCCCTGAATCTCATGCCCTGAAACTCCTGCCCTCAAACTCATGTACTGAATCTCATGCCCTGAATCTCATGCCCTGAATCTCATGCTCTGAAACTCGTGCACTGAATCTCATGCCCTCAAGTTCCTGCACTGAAACTCATGCCCTGAATCTCATGCCTTGAAACTCCTGTACTGAATTTCATACCCTGAAACCCATGCCCTGAATCTCATGCCCTGAAACTCCTGCACTGAAACTCATGCCATGAATCTCATATCCTGAAACTCACGCCCTGAATTACATGCCCTGACACTCCTGCCCTGAAACTCATGCCCTGAAACTCCTGCACTGAAACACCAGCCCTGAATCTCCTGTCCTAAAACTCATGCCCTGAATCTCATGCCCTGAAACTCCTGCACTGAAACACCAGCCCTGAATCTCCCGCCCTGAAACTCATGCCCTGAATCTCATGCCCTGAAACTCCTGCACTGAAAAACCTGCCCTGAATCTCCTGCCCTGAAACACCTGCCCTGAATCTCCTGCCCTGAATCTCACGCTCTGAATCTCGTGCACTGAATCTCATGACCTCAAGTTCCTGCACTGAAACTCATGCCCTGAATCTCATGTCCTGAAACTCCTGCCCTGAATCACCTGCCCTGAAACTCATGCCCTGAATCTCATGCCCTGAAACTCATGCCCTAAATCACATACCCTGAAAATCCTGCTTTGAAACTCATGCACTGAAACTCATGCCCTGAATCACATACCCTAAAACTCCTGCCCTGAAACATCTGCCCAGAAACTCATGCCCTGAATTACATGCCCTGAAATACCTGCCCTGAATCTCATGCCCTGAAACTCATGCCCTGAATCTCATGCCCTCAAACTCCTGCCCTCAAACTCATGTACTGAATCTCATGCCCTGAATCTCATGCCTTGAAACTCCTGCTCTCAAACTCATGCCCTGAAACTCCTGCACTGAAACTCATGCCATGAATCTCATATCCTGAAACTCACACCCTGAATTACATGCCATGACACTCCTGCCCTGAAACTCATGCCCTGAAACTCATGCCCTGAATCTCCTATCCTAAAACTCATGCCCTGAATCTCATGCCCTGAAACTCCTGCACTGAAACACCAGCCCTGAATCTCCTGCCCTGAAACTCATGCCCTGAATCTCATGCCCTGAAACTCCTGCACTGAAAAACCTGCCCTGAATCTCCTGTCCTGAAACTCATGCCATGAATCTCATGCCCTAAATCTCATGCCCTGAAACTCCTGCACTGAAACACATGCCCTGAATCTCCTGCCCTGAAAATCATGCCCTGAATCTCATGCCCTGAATCTCATGCTCTGAAACTCGTGCACTGAATCTCATGCCCTCAAGTTCCTGCACTGAAACTCATGCCCTGAATCTCATGCCCTGAAACTCATGCCCTGAACCTCATGCCCTGAAACTCAAGCCCTGAATCTCATGCCCTGAAACTCATGCCCCTAAATCACATACCCTGAAACTCCTGCTTTGAAACTCATGCACTGAAACTCATGCCCTGAATCACATACCCTAAAACTCCTGCCCTGAAACATCTGCCCAGAAACTCATGCCCTGAATTACATGCCCTGAAATACCTGCCCTGAATCTCATGCCCTGAAACTCATGCCCTGAATCTCATGCCCTCAAACTCCTGCCCTCAAACTCATGTACTGAATCTCATGCCCTGAATCTCATGCCTTGAAACTCCTGCTCTCAAACTCATGCCCTGAAACTCCTGCACTGAAACTCATGCCATGAATCTCATATCCTGAAACTCACGCCCTGAAACTCATGCCCATAATCTCATGCCCTGAATCTCATGCCCTGAAACTCCTGCACTGATACACCTGCCCTGAATCTCCTGCCCTGAAAATCATGCCCTGAATCTCATGCTCTGAAACTCGTGCTCTGAATCTCATGCCCTGAAACTCCTGCCCTGAAACTCATGCCCTGAAACTCATGCCCTGAAACTCATGCCCTGAATCTCCTGTCCTGAAACTCATGCCCTGAATCTCATGCCCTGAATCTCATGCCCTGAAACTCCTGCACTGAAACACCTCCCCTGAATCTCCTGCCCTGAAAATCATGCCCTGAATCTCATGCCCTGAATCTCATGCTCTGAAACTCGTGCACTGAATCTCATGCCCTCAAAGTTCCTGCACTGAAACTCATGCCCTGAAACTCATGTCCTGAAACTCCTGACCTGAAACTCCTGCATTGAAACACCTGCCCTAAAACTCATGCCCTGAATCTCATGTCCTGAAATTCCTGCACTGAAACTCATGCCCTGAATCTCATGCCCTGAAACACCTGGCATGAAACTCCTGCCCTGAAACTGCAGCCCTGAATCTCAAGCAATGAAACCACAGACCTGAAAACCCCTTGCCCTGAAACTCATGTCTTGAATCTCATTCCCTGAAACTCATGTCCTGAAACTCATGCCCTGAAACTCAAGCCCTGAATCTCATGCACTGAAACTCATGCCCTAAATCTCATACCCTGAATCTCCTGCCTGAAACTCATGCACTGAAACT
>NW_027277459.1:0-27969 GCF_030028105.1 Mobula birostris
GCTGGAGACTTGAGGCGAGGCTGGAGGCCGGAGACTTGAGGTGAGGCTGGAGGCTGGAAACTTGAGGCGAGGCTGGAGGCTGGAAGCCGGAGATTTGAGGCGAGGCTGGAGGCTGGAGGCCGGAGACTTGAGGCAAGGATGGAGGCTGGAGGCAGGAGACTTGAGGCGAGGCTGGAGGCCGGAGACTTGAGACGAGGCTGGAGGCTGGAGGCTGGAGGCTGGAGACTTGAGGTGAGGCTGGAGGCTGGAGACTTGAGGTGAGGCTGGAGACTGGAGGCTGGAGTCGAGATTGGAGGCTGGAGGCTGGAGATTTGAGGCGAGGCTGGAGGCTGCAGGCATGAGACGAGGCGAGGCTGGAGGCAGGAGGCAGGAGACGAGGCGAGGCTGGAGGCTGGAGGCAGGAGACTTGAGGCGAGGCGAGGCTGGAGGCTGGAGACTTGAGGCGAGGCTGGAGGCTGGAGACCTGAGGTGAGGCTGGAGGCTGGAGGCAGGAGATTTGAGGCAAGGCTGCAGCCTGGAGGCATGAGATGAGGCGAAGCTGGAGGTCGGAGATTTGAGGCGAGGCTGGAGGAATGAGACGAGGCGAGGCTGGAGACTGGAGGAATGAGACGAGGTGAGGCTGGAGGCAGGAGACTTGAGGCGAGGCTAGAGAGAGGAGACTTGAGGCGAGGCTGGAGGCTGGAGACTTGAGGCGAGGCTGGAGGCTGGAGGCTGGAGACTTGAGGCGAGGCTGGAGGCTGGAGGCAGGAGACTTGAGGCGAGGCTGGAGGCCGGAGACTTGAGGTGAGGCTAGAGGCAGGAGACTTGAGGCGAGGCTGGAGGCTGTAGGCAGGAGACTTGAGGTGAGGCGAGGCTGGAGGCCGGAGTCTTGAGGCGAGGCTGGAGGCAGGAGACTTGAGGCTGGAGGCTGGAGGCTGGAGCCTTGAGGCGAGGCTGGAGGCTTGAGGCCAGAGATTTGAGGCGAGGCTGGAGGAGGCAGGCATGAGACGAGGCGAGGCTGGAGGCATGAGACGAGGCGAAGCTGGAGGCAGGAGGCAGGAGACTTGAGGCGAGGCTGGAGTCTGGAGGCCTGAAACGAGGCGAGGCTGGAGGATGGAGGCTGGAGACTTGAGGCGAGGCTGGAGGCAGGAGACTAGAGGCGAGGCGAGGTTTGAGGTTGGAAGTTTGAGACTTGAGTCGAGGCAGGAGGCTGGAGACTTGAGGTGAGGCTGGAGGCTGGAGGCAGGAGATTTGAGGCGAGGCTGGAGGCAGGAGACTTGAGGCTGGAGGCTGGAGGCTGGAGGCTGGAGCCTTGAGGTGAGGCTGGAGACTGGAGACTTGAGTCGAGGCTGGAGGCTTGAGGCCGGAGATTTGAGGCGAGGCTGGAGGCTGCAGGCATGTGACGAGGCGAGGCTGGAGGCATGAGACGAGGCGAAGCTGGAGGCAGGAGGCAGGAGACTTCAGGCGAGGCTGGAGTCTGGAGGCCTGAAACGAGGCGAGGCTGGAGGCTGGAGGCTGGAGACTTGAGGCGAGGCTGGAGGCAGGTGACTAGAGGCGAGGCGAGGTTTGAGGCTGGAGGTTTGAGACTTGAGTCGAGGCAGGAGGCTGGAGACTTGAGGTGAGGCTGGAGGCTGGAGGCAGGAGATTTGAGGCGAGGCTGGAGGCAGGAGACTTGAGGCGAGGCTGGAGGCTGGAGGCAGGAGACTTGAAGCGAGGTTGGAGGCTGGAGGCATGAGACGAGGCGAGGCTGGAGGCAGGAGACTTGAGGCGTGGCTGGAGGCTGGAGGCAGGAGACTTGAGGTGAGGCTGGAGGCTGGAGGCAGGAGACTTGAGGTGAGGCTGGAGGCTGGAGGCAGGAGACTTCAAGCGAGGCTGGAGGCTGGAGGCAGGAGACTTGAGGCGAGGCTGGAGGCAGCAGATTTAAGGCGAGGCTGGAGGCTGGAGACTTGAGGCGAGGCTGGAAGCTGGAGGCAGGAGACTTTAGGCGAGGTAGGAGGTTGGAGGCATGAGACGAGGCGAGGCTGGAGGCTGGAGGCATGAAATGAGGCGAGGCTGGAGGCTGGAGGCATGAGACGAGTTGAGGCTGTAGGCTGGAGGCATGAGACGAGGCGAGGCTGGAGGCTGGAGACTTGAAGCGAGGCCGGAGGCTGGAGGCCGGAGACTTGAGGCGAGGCGAGGCTGGAGGCAGGAGAGTTGAGGTGAGGTTTGAGGCTGGAGATTTGAGGCAAGGCTGGAGGCTGGAGGCTTGAGGCGAGGCTGGAGGCTGGAGGCCGGAGACTTGAGGCGAGGCTGGAGGCAGGAGGCTGGAGATTTGAGGCGAGGCTGGAGGCTGGAGGCTGGAGATTTGAGGCAAGGCTGGAGGTTGGAGTTATGAGGAGGCTGGAGGCTGGAGGCTGGAGACTTGAGGCGAGGCTGGAGTTTGGAGGCATGAGACTTGAGGCTGGAGGCTGGAGTCTGGAGCCTTGAGGCGAGGCTGTAGTCTGGAGGCAGGAGACTTGTGGCGAGGCAGGAGGTTGGAGGCATGAGACGAGGCGAGGCTGGAGGCTGGAGGCATGAAATGAGGCGAGGCTGGAGGCTGGAGGCATGAGACGAGTTGAGGCTGGAGGATGGAGGCATGAGACAAGGCGAGGCTGGAGGCTGGAGACTTGAGGCGAGGCTGGAGGCTGGAGGCCGGAGACTTGAGGCGAGGCTGGAGGCAGGAGACTTGAGGAGAGTCTGGAGGCAGGAGACTTGAGGCGAGGTGAACCTGGAGGCAGGAGACTTGAGGCGAGGATGGAGGCTGGTGGCAGGAGACTTGAGGCGAGGCTGGAGGCTGGAGGCTGGAGACTTGAGGCGAGGCTGGAGGCTGGAGGCAGGAGACTTGAAGTGAGGCTGGAGGCTGGAGGCTGGAGACTTGAGGCGAGGCTGGAGCTGGAGGCCGGAGACTTGAGGCGAGGATGGAGGGTGGAGGCAGGAGATTTGAAGTGAGGTTGGAGGCTGGAGGCATGAGACGAGGCGAGGCTGGAGGCAGGATTCTTGAGGCGAGGCTGGAGGCTGGAGGCAGGAGACTTGAGGCGAGGCTGGAGGCTGGAGGCATGAGACGAGGCGAGGCTGGAGGCAGGAGGCAGGAGACTTGAGGCGAGGCTGGAGGCTGGTGGCAGGAGACTTGAGGCGAGGCTGGAGGCAGGAGACTAGAGGCAAGGCGAGGTTTGAGGCTGGAGGTTTGAGACTTGAGTCGAGGCAGGAGGCTGGAGACTTGAGGTGAGGCTGGAGGCTGGAGGCAGGAGATTTGAGGTGAGGCTGGAGGCAGGAGACTTGAGGCGAGGCGAGGCTGGAGGCTGGAGACTTGAGGCGAGGCTGGAGGCTGGAGACCAGAGGTGAGGCTGGAGGCTGGAGGCACGAGATTTGAGGTGAGGCTGGAGGCAGGAGACTTGAGGCGAGGATGGAGGCTGGTGGCAGGAGACTTGAGGCGAGGCTGGAGGCTGGAGGCAGGAGATTTGAGGCGAGGCTGGAGGCAGGAGACTTGAGGCGAGGCTGGAGGCTGGAGGCAGGAGACTTGAAGCGAGGTTGGAGGCTGGAGGCATGAGACGAGGCGAGGCTGGAGGCAGGAGACTTGAGGCGTGGCTGGAGGCTGGAGGCAGGAGACTTGAGGCGAGGCTGGAGGCTGGAGGCAGGAGACTTGAGGTGAGGCTGGAGGCTGGAGGCAGGAGACTTCAAGCGAGGCTGGAGGCTGGAGGCAGGAGACTTGAGGCGAGGCTGGAGGCTGGAGACTTGAGGCGAGGCTGGAGGCAGCAGATTTAAGGCGAGGCTGGAGGCTGGAGACTTGAGGCGAGGCTGGAGGCTGGAGGCAGGAGACTTTAGGCGAGGCAGGAGGTTGGAGGCATGAGACGAGGCGAGGCTGGAGGCTGGAGGCATGAAATGAGGCGAGGCTGGAGGCTGGAGGCATGAGACCAGTTGAGGCTGGAGGCTGGAGGCATGAGACGAGGCGAGGCTGGAGGCTGGAGGCATGAAATGAGGCGAGGCTGGAGGCTGGAGGCATGAGACGAGTTGAGGCTGGAGGCTGGAGGCATGAGACGAGGCGAGGCTGGAGGCTGGAGACTTGAGGCGAGGCTGGAGGCTGGAGGCCGGAGACTTGAGGCGAGGCGAGGCTGGAGGCAGGAGAGTTGAGGTGAGGTTTGAGGCTGGAGATTTCAGGCAAGGCTGTAGGCTGGAGGCTTGAGGCGAGGCTGGAGGCTGGAGGCCGGAGACTTGATGCCAGGCGAGGCTGGAGGCTGGAGACTTGAGGCGAGGCTGGAGGCTGGAGGATTGAGGCGAGGCTGGAGGCAGGAGGCAGGAGACTTGAGGCGAGGCTGGAGGCTGGAGGCTGGAGACTTGAGGCGATGCTGGAGGCCGGAGACTTGAGGCGAGGCTGGAGGCTTGAGGCCGGAGACTTGAGGCGAGGCTGGAGGCTGGAGGCCGGAGACTTGAGGCGAGGCTGGAGGCAGGAGACTTGAGGAGAGGCTGGAGGCAGGAGACTTGAGGCGAGCTGAGGCTGGAGGCAGGAGACTTGAGGCGAGGATGGAGGCTGGTGGCAGGAGACTTGAGGCGAGGCTGGAGGCTGGAGGCTGGAGACTTGAGGTGAGGCTGGAGGCTGGAGGCAGGAGACTTCAAGCGAGGCTGGAGGCTGGAGGCAGGAGACGAGGCGAGGCTGGAGGCAGCAGATTTAAGGCGAGGCTGGAGGCTGGAGACTTGAGGCGAGGCTGGAAGCTGGAGGCAGGAGACTTTAGGCGAGGCAGGAGGTTGGAGGCATGAGACGAGGCGAGGCTGGAGGCTGGAGGCATGAAATGAGGCGAGGCTGGAGGCTGGAGGCATGAGACGAGTTGAGGCTGGAGGCTGGAGGCATGAGACGAGGCGAGGCTGGAGGCTGGAGACTTGAAGCGAGGCCAGAGGCTGGAGGCCGGAGACTTGAGGCGAGGCGAGGCTGGAGGCAGGAGAGTTGAGGTGAGGTTTGAGGCTGGAGATTTGAGGCAAGGCTGGAGGCTGGAGGCTTGAGGCGAGGCTGGAGGCTGGAGGCCGGAGACTTGATGCGAGGCGAGGCTGGAGGCTGGAGACTTGAGGCGAGGCTGGAGGCTGGAGGATTGAGGCGAGGCTGGAGGCAGGAGGCAGGAGACTTGAGGCGAGGATGGAGGCTGGTGGCAGGAGACTTGAGGCGAGGCTGGAGGCTGGAGGCTGGAGACTTGAGGCGAGGCTGGAGGCCGGAGACTTGAGGCGAGGCTGGAGGCTGGAGGCCGGAGACTTGAGGCGAGGCTGGAGGCAGGAGACTTGAGGAGAGGCTGGAGGCAGGAGACTTGAGGCGAGGATGGAGGCTGGTGGCAGGAGACTTGAGGCGAGGCTGGAGGCTGGAGACTTGAGGCGAGGCTGGAGGCTGGAGGCAGGAGACTTGAAGCGAGGCTGGAGGCTGGAGGCAGGAGACTTGAGGCGAGGCTGGAGGCTGGAGACTTGAGGCGAGGATGGAGGCTGGTGGCAGGAGACTTGAGGTGAGGCTGGAGGCTGGAGGCCGGTGACTTGAGGCGAGGCTGGAGGCTGGAGGCCGGAGACTTGAGGCGAGGATGGAGGGTGGAGGCAGGAGACTTGAAGCGAGGTTGGAGGCTGGAGGCATGAGACGAGGCGAGGCTGGAGCCTGGAGACTTGAGGCGAGGCTGGAGGCAGGAGGCTGGAGATTTGAGGCGAGGCTGGAGGCTGGAGGCTGGAGATTTGAGGCAAGGCTGGAGGTTGGAGTTATGAGGAGGCTGGAGGCTGGAGGCTGGAGACTTGAGGCGAGGCTGGAGTTTGGAGGCATGAGACTTGAGGCTGGAGGCTGGAGTCTGGAGCCTTGAGGCGAGGCTGTAGTCTGGAGGCAGGAGACTTGTGGCGAGGCAGGAGGTTGGAGGCATGAGACGAGGCGAGGCTGGAGGCTGGAGGCATGAAATGAGGCGAGGCTGGAGGCTGGAGGCATGAGACGAGTTGAGGCTGGAGGATGGAGGCATGAGACAAGGCGAGGCTGGAGGCTGGAGACTTGAGGCGAGGCTGGAGGCTGGAGGCCGGAGACTTGAGGCGAGGCTGGAGGCAGGAGACTTGAGGAGAGTGTGGAGGCAGGAGACTTGAGGCGAGGTGAACCTGGAGGCAGGAGACTTGAGGCGAGGATGGAGGCTGGTGGCAGGAGACTTGAGGCGAGGCTGGAGGCTGGAGGCTGGAGACTTGAGGCGAGGCTGGAGGCTGGAGGCAGGAGATTTGAAGTGAGGTTGGAGGCTGGAGGCATGAGACGAGGCGAGGCTGGAGGCAGGATTCTTGAGGCGAGGCTGGAGGCTGGAGGCAGGAGACTTGAGGCGAGGCTGGAGGCTGGAGGCATGAGACGAGGCGAGGCTGGAGGCAGGAGGCAGGAGACTTGAGGCGAGGCTGGAGGCTGGAGGCTGGAGACCTGAGGCGAGGCTGGAGGCTGGTGGCAGGAGACTTGAGGCGAGGCTGGAGGCAGGAGACTAGAGGCAAGGCGAGGTTTGAGGCTGGAGGTTTGAGACTTGAGTCGAGGCAGGAGGCTGGAGACTTGAGGTGAGGCTGGAGGCTGGAGGCAGGAGATTTGAGGTGAGGCTGGAGGCAGGAGACTTGAGGCGAGGCGAGGCTGGAGGCTGGAGACTTGAGGCGAGGCTGGAGGCTGGAGACCAGAGGTGAGGCTGGAGGCTGGAGGCACGAGATTTGAGGTGAGGCTGGAGGCAGGAGACTTGAGGCGAGGATGGAGGCTGGTGGCAGGAGACTTGAGGCGAGGCTGGAGGCTGGAGGCAGGAGATTTGAGGCGAGGCTGGAGGCAGGAGACTTGAGGCGAGGCTGGAGGCTGGAGGCAGGAGACTTGAAGCGAGGTTGGAGGCTGGAGGCATGAGACGAGGCGAGGCTGGAGGCAGGAGACTTGAGGCGTGGCTGGAAGCTGGAGGCAGGAGACTTGAGGCGAGGCTGGAGGCTGGAGGCAGGAGACTTGAGGTGAGGCTGGAGGCTGGAGGCAGGAGACTTCAAGCGAGGCTGGAGGCTGGAGGCAGGAGACTTGAGGCGAGGCTGGAGGCTGGAGACTTGAGGCGACGCTGGAGGCAGCAGATTTAAGGCGAGGCTGGAGGCTGTAGGCTTGAGGCGAGGCTGGAGGCTGGAGGCAGGAGACTTTAGGCGAGGCAGGAGGTTGGAGGCATGAGACGAGGCGAGGCTGGAGGCTGGAGGCATGAAATGAGGCGAGGCTGGAGGCTGGAGGCTTGAGACCAGTTGAGGCTGGAGGCTGGAGGCATGAGACGAGGCGAGGCTGGAGGCTGGAGGCATGAAATGAGGCGAGGCTGGAGGCTGGAGGCATGAGACGAGTTGAGGCTGGAGGCTGGAGGCATGAGACGAGGCGAGGCTGGAGGCTGGAGACTTGAGGCGAGGCTGGAGGCTGGAGGCCGGAGACTTGAGGCGAGGCGAGGCTGGAGGCAGGAGAGTTGAGGTGAGGTTTGAGGCTGGAGATTTCAGGCAAGGCTGTAGGCTGGAGGCTTGAGGCGAGGCTGGAGGCTGGAGGCCGGAGACTTGATGCCAGGCGAGGCTGGAGGCTGGAGACTTGAGGCGAGGCTGGAGGCTGGAGGATTGAGGCGAGGCTGGAGGCAGGAGGCAGGAGACTTGAGGCGAGGCTGGAGGCTGGAGGCTGGAGACTTGAGGCGATGCTGGAGGCCAGAGACTTGAGGCGAGGCTGGAGGCTTGAGGCCGGAGACTTGAGGCGAGGCTGGAGGCTGGAGGCCGGAGACTTGAGGCGAGGCTGGAGGCAGGAGACTTGAGGAGAGGCTGGAGGCAGGAGACTTGAGGCGAGCTGAGGCTGGAGGCAGGAGACTTGAGGCGAGGATGGAGGCTGGTGGCAGGAGACTTGAGGCGAGGCTGGAGGCTGGAGGCTGGAGACTTGAGGTGAGGCTGGAGGCTGGAGGCAGGAGACTTCAAGCGAGGCTGGAGGCTGGAGGCAGGAGACGAGGCGAGGCTGGAGGCAGCAGATTTAAGGCGAGGCTGGAGGCTGGAGACTTGAGGCGAGGCTGGAAGCTGGAGGCAGGAGACTTTAGGCGAGGCAGGAGGTTGGAGGCATGAGACGAGGCGAGGCTGGAGGCTGGAGGCATGAAATGAGGCGAGGCTGGAGGCTGGAGGCATGAGACGAGTTGAGGCTGGAGGCTGGAGGCATGAGACGAGGCGAGGCTGGAGGCTGGAGACTTGAAGCGAGGCCAGAGGCTGGAGGCCGGAGACTTGAGGCGAGGCGAGGCTGGAGGCAGGAGAGTTGAGGTGAGGTTTGAGGCTGGAGATTTGAGGCAAGGCTGGAGGCTGGAGGCTTGAGGCGAGGCTGGAGGCTGGAGGCCGGAGACTTGATGCGAGGCGAGGCTGGAGGCTGGAGACTTGAGGCGAGGCTGGAGGCTGGAGGATTGAGGCGAGGCTGGAGGCAGGAGGCAGGAGACTTGAGGCGAGGATGGAGGCTGGTGGCAGGAGACTTGAGGCGAGGCTGGAGGCTGGAGGCTGGAGACTTGAGGCGAGGCTGGAGGCCGGAGACTTGAGGCGAGGCTGGAGGCTGGAGGCCGGAGACTTGAGGCGAGGCTGGAGGCAGGAGACTTGAGGAGAGGCTGGAGGCAGGAGACTTGAGGCGAGGATGGAGGCTGGTGGCAGGAGACTTGAGGCGAGGCTGGAGGCTGGAGACTTGAGGCGAGGCTGGAGGCTGGAGGCAGGAGACTTGAAGCGAGGCTGGAGGCTGGAGGCAGGAGACTTGAGGCGAGGCTGGAGGCTGGAGACTTGAGGCGAGGATGGAGGCTGGTGGCAGGAGACTTGAGGTGAGGCTGGAGGCTGGAGGCCGGTGACTTGAGGCGAGGCTGGAGGCTGGAGGCCGGAGACTTGAGGCGAGGATGGAGGGTGGAGGCAGGAGACTTGAAGCGAGGTTGGAGGCTGGAGGCATGAGACGAGGCGAGGCTGGAGCCTGGAGACTTGAGGCGAGGCTGGAGGCAGGAGGCTGGAGATTTGAGGCGAGGCTGGAGGCTGGAGGCTGGAGATTTGAGGCAAGGCTGGAGGTTGGAGTTATGAGGAGGCTGGAGGCTGGAGGCTGGAGACTTGAGGCGAGGCTGGAGTTTGGAGGCATGAGACTTGAGGCTGGAGGCTGGAGTCTGGAGCCTTGAGGCGAGGCTGTAGTCTGGAGGCAGGAGACTTGTGGCGAGGCAGGAGGTTGGAGGCATGAGACGAGGCGAGGCTGGAGGCTGGAGGCATGAAATGAGGCGAGGCTGGAGGCTGGAGGCATGAGACGAGTTGAGGCTGGAGGATGGAGGCATGAGACAAGGCGAGGCTGGAGGCTGGAGACTTGAGGCGAGGCTGGAGGCTGGAGGCCGGAGACTTGAGGCGAGGCTGGAGGCAGGAGACTTGAGGAGAGTGTGGAGGCAGGAGACTTGAGGCGAGGTGAACCTGGAGGCAGGAGACTTGAGGCGAGGATGGAGGCTGGTGGCAGGAGACTTGAGGCGAGGCTGGAGGCTGGAGGCTGGAGACTTGAGGCGAGGCTGGAGGCTGGAGGCAGGAGACTTGAAGTGAGGCTGGAGGCTGGAGGCTGGAGACTTGAGGCGAGGCTGGAGCTGGAGGCCGGAGACTTGAGGCGAGGATGGAGGGTGGAGGCAGGAGATTTGAAGTGAGGTTGGAGGCTGGAGGCATGAGACGAGGCGAGGCTGGAGGCAGGATTCTTGAGGCGAGGCTGGAGGCTGGAGGCAGGAGACTTGAGGCGAGGCTGGAGGCTGGAGGCATGAGACGAGGCGAGGCTGGAGGCAAGAGGCAGGAGACTTGAGGCGAGGCTGGAGGCTGGAGGCTGGAGACCTGAGGCGAGGCTGGAGGCTGGTGGCAGGAGACTTGAGGCGAGGCTGGAGGCAGGAGACTAGAGGCAAGGCGAGGTTTGAGGCTGGAGGTTTGAGACTTGAGTCGAGGCAGGAGGCTGGAGACTTGAGGTGAGGCTGGAGGCTGGAGGCAGGAGATTTGAGGTGAGGCTGGAGGCAGGAGACTTGAGGCGAGGCGAGGCTGGAGGCTGGAGACTTGAGGCGAGGCTGGAGGCTGGAGACCAGAGGTGAGGCTGGAGGCTGGAGGCACGAGATTTGAGGTGAGGCTGGAGGCAGGAGACTTGAGGCGAGGATGGAGGCTGGTGGCAGGAGACTTGAGGCGAGGCTGGAGGCTGGAGGCAGGAGATTTGAGGCGAGGCTGGAGGCAGGAGACTTGAGGCGAGGCTGGAGGCTGGAGGCAGGAGACTTGAAGCGAGGTTGGAGGCTGGAGGCATGAGACGAGGCGAGGCTGGAGGCAGGAGACTTGAGGCGTGGCTGGAGGCTGGAGGCAGGAGACTTGAGGCGAGGCTGGAGGCTGGAGGCAGGAGACTTGAGGTGAGGCTGGAGGCTGGAGGCAGGAGACTTCAAGCGAGGCTGGAGGCTGGAGGCAGGAGACTTGAGGCGAGGCTGGAGGCTGGAGACTTGAGGCGAGGCTGGAGGCAGCAGATTTAAGGCGAGGCTGGAGGCTGGAGGCTTGAGGCGAGGCTGGAGGCTGGAGGCAGGAGACTTTAGGCGAGGCAGGAGGTTGGAGGCATGAGACGAGGCGAGGCTGGAGGCTGGAGGCATGAGACGAGGCGAGGCTGGAGGCTGGAGGCATGAAATGAGGCGAGGCTGGAGGCTGGAGGCATGAGACGAGTTGAGGCTGGAGGCTGGAGGCATGAGACGAGGCGAGGCTGGAGGCTGGAGACTTGAGGCGAGGCTGGAGGCTGGAGGCCGGAGACTTGAGGCGAGGCGAGGCTGGAGGCAGGAGAGTTGAGGTGAGGTTTGAGGCTGGAGATTTCAGGCAAGGCTGTAGGCTGGAGGCTTGAGGCGAGGCTGGAGGCTGGAGGCCGGAGACTTGATGCCAGGCGAGGCTGGAGGCTGGAGACTTGAGGCGAGGCTGGAGGCTGGAGGATTGAGGCGAGGCTGGAGGCAGGAGGCAGGAGACTTGAGGCGAGGCTGGAGGCTGGAGGCTGGAGACTTGAGGCGATGCTGGAGGCCAGAGACTTGAGGCGAGGCTGGAGGCTTGAGGCCGGAGACTTGAGGCGAGGCTGGAGGCTGGAGGCCGGAGACTTGAGGCGAGGCTGGAGGCAGGAGACTTGAGGAGAGGCTGGAGGCAGGAGACTTGAGGCGAGCTGAGGCTGGAGGCAGGAGACTTGAGGCGAGGATGGAGGCTGGTGGCAGGAGACTTGAGGCGAGGCTGGAGGCTGGAGGCTGGAGACTTGAGGTGAGGCTGGAGGCTGGAGGCAGGAGACTTCAAGCGAGGCTGGAGGCTGGAGGCAGGAGACTTGAGGCGAGGCTGGAGGCTGGAGGCTGGAGATTTGAGGCAAGGCTGGAGGTTGGAGTTATGAGGAGGCTGGAGGCTGGAGGCTGGAGACTTGAGGCGAGGCTGGAGTTTGGAGGCATGAGACTTGAGGCTGGAGGCTGGAGTCTGGAGCCTTGAGGCGAGGCTGTAGTCTGGAGGCAGGAGACTTGTGGCGAGGCAGGAGGTTGGAGGCATGAGACGAGGCGAGGCTGGAGGCTGGAGGCCGGAGACTTGAGGCGAGGCTGGAGGCAGGAGACTTGAGGAGAGTCTGGAGGCAGGAGACTTGAGGCGAGGTGAACCTGGAGGCAGGAGACTTGAGGCGAGGATGGAGGGTGGAGGCAGGAGATTTGAAGTGAGGTTGGAGGCTGGAGGCATGAGACGAGGCGAGGCTGGAGGCAGGATTCTTGAGGCGAGGCTGGAGGCTGGAGGCAGGAGACTTGAGGCGAGGCTGGAGGCTGGAGGCATGAGACGAGGCGAGGCTGGAAGCAGGAGGCAGGAGACTTGAGGCGAGGCTGGAGGCTGGAGGCTGGAGACCTGAGGCGAGGCTGGAGGCTGGTGGCAGGAGACTTGAGGCGAGGCTGGAGGCAGGAGACTAGAGGCAAGGCGAGGTTTGAGGCTGGAGGTTTGAGACTTGAGTCGAGGCAGGAGGCTGGAGACTTGAGGTGAGGCTGGAGGCTGGAGGCAGGAGATTTGAGGTGAGGCTGGAGGCAGGAGACTTGAGGCGAGGCGAGGCTGGAGGCTGGAGACTTGAGGCGAGGCTGGAGGCTGGAGACCAGAGGTGAGGCTGGAGGCTGGAGGCACGAGATTTGAGGTGAGGCTGGAGGCAGGAGACTTGAGGCGAGGATGGAGGCTGGTGGCAGGAGACTTGAGGCGAGGCTGGAGGCTGGAGGCAGGAGATTTGAGGCGAGGCTGGAGGCAGGAGACTTGAGGCGAGGCTGGAGGCTGGAGGCAGGAGACTTGAAGCGAGGTTGGAGGCTGGAGGCATGAGACGAGGCGAGGCTGGAGGCAGGAGACTTGAGGCGTGGCTGGAGGCTGGAGGCAGGAGACTTGAGGCGAGGCTGGAGGCTGGAGGCAGGAGACTTGAGGTGAGGCTGGAGGCTGGAGGCAGGAGACTTCAAGCGAGGCTGGAGGCTGGAGGCAGGAGACTTGAGGCGAGGCTGGAGGCTGGAGACTTGAGGCGAGGCTGGAGGCAGCAGATTTAAGGCGAGGCTGGAGGCTGGAGACTTGAGGCGAGGCTGGAGGCTGGAGGCAGGAGACTTTAGGCGAGGCAGGAGGTTGGAGGCATGAGACGAGGCGAGGCTGGAGGCTGGAGGCATGAAATGAGGCGAGGCTGGAGGCTGGAGGCATGAGACCAGTTGAGGCTGGAGGCTGGAGGCATGAGACGAGGCGAGGCTGGAGGCTGGAGGCATGAAATGAGGCGAGGCTGGAGGCTGGAGGCATGAGACGAGTTGAGGCTGGAGGCTGGAGGCATGAGACGAGGCGAGGCTGGAGGCTGGAGACTTGAGGCGAGGCTGGAGGCTGGAGGCCGGAGACTTGAGGCGAGGCGAGGCTGGAGGCAGGGGAGTTGAGGTGAGGTTTGAGGCTGGAGATTTGAGGCAAGGCTGTAGGCTGGAGGCTTGAGGCGAGGCTGGAGGCTGGAGGCCGGAGACTTGATGCCAGGCGAGGCTGGAGGCTGGAGACTTGAGGCGAGGCTGGAGGCTGGAGGATTGAGGCGAGGCTGGAGGCAGGAGGCAGGAGACTTGAGGCGAGGCTGGAGGCTGGAGGCTGGAGACTTGAGGCGATGCTGGAGGCCAGAGACTTGAGGCGAGGCTGGAGGCTTGAGGCCGGAGACTTGAGGCGAGGCTGGAGGCTGGAGGCCGGAGACTTGAGGCGAGGCTGGAGGCAGGAGACTTGAGGAGAGGCTGGAGGCTGGAGGCAGGAGACTTGAGGCGAGGATGGAGGCTGGTGGCAGGAGACTTGAGGCGAGGCTGGAGGCTGGAGGCTGGAGACTTGAGGTGAGGCTGGAGGCTGGAGGCAGGAGACTTCAAGCGAGGCTGGAGGCTGGAGGCAGGAGACTTGAGACGAGGGTGGAGGCTGGAGACTTGAGGCGAGGCTGGAGGCAGCAGATTTAAGGCGAGGCTGGAGGCTGGAGACTTGAGGCGAGGCTGGAGGCTGGAGGCAGGAGACTTTAGGCGAGGCAGGATGTTGGAGGCATGAGACGAGGCGAGGGCTGGAGGCTGGAGGCATGAAATGAGGCGAGGCTGGAGGCTGGAGGCATGAGACAGTTGAGGCTGGAGGCTGGAGGCATGAGACGAGGCGAGGCTGGAGGCTGGAGGCATGAAATGAGGCGAGGCTGGAGGCTGGAGGCATGAGACGAGTTGAGGCTGGAGGCTGGAGGCATGAGACGAGGCGAGGCTGGAGGCTGGAGTCTTGAGGCGAGGCTGGAGGCTGGAGGTCGGAGACTTGAGGCGAGGCGAGGCTGGAGGCAGGAGAGTTGAGGTGAGGTTTGAGGCTGGAGATTTGAGGCAAGGCTGTAGGCTGGAGGCTTGAGGCGAGGCTGGAGGCTGGAGGCCGGAGACTTGATGCGAGGCGAGGCTGGAGGCTGGAGACTTGAGGCGAGGCTGGAGGCTGGAGGATTGAGGCGAGGCTGGAGGCAGGAGGCAGGAGACTTGAGGCGAGGCTGGAGGCTGGAGGCTGGAGACTTGAGGCGATGCTGGAGGCCGGAGACTTGAGGCGAGGCTGGAGGCTTGAGGCCGGAGACTTGAGGCGAGGCTGGAGGCTGGAGGCCGGAGACTTGAGGCGAGGCTGGAGGCAGGAGACTTGAGGAGAGGCTGGAGGCAGGAGACTTGAGGCGAGGTGAGGCTGGAGGCAGGAGACTTGAGGCGAGGATGGAGGCTGGTGGCAGGAGACTTGAGGCGAGGCTGGAGGCTGGAGGCTGGAGACTTGAGGCGAGGCTGGAGGCTGGAGGCAGGAGACTTGAAGCGAGGCTGGAGGCTGGAGGCAGGAGACTTGAGGCGAGGCTGGAGGCTGGAGGCCGGAGACGAGGCGAGGCTGGAGGCAGGAGGCAGGAGACTTGAGGCGAGGCTGGAGGCTGGAGGCTGGAGACCTGAGGCGAGGCTGGAGGCTGGTGGCAGGAGACTTGAGGCGAGGCTGGAGGCAGGAGACTAGAGGCGAGGCGAGGTTTGAGGCTGGAGGTTTGAGACTTGAGTCGAGGCAGGAGGCTGGAGACTTGAGGTGAGGCTGGAGGCTGGAGGCAGGAGATTTGAGGCGAGGCTGGAGGCAGGAGACTTGAGGCGAGGCGAGGCTGGAGGCTGGAGACTTGAGGCGAGGCTGGAGGCTGGAGACCAGAGGTGAGGCTGGAGGCTGGAGGCACGAGATTTGAGGCGAGGCTGGAGGCTGGAGGCATGAAACGAGGCGAGGCTGGAGGCTGGAGGCATGAAACGAGGCGAGGCTGGAGGCTGGAGGCATGAGACGAGGCGAAGCTGGAGGGCGGAGACTTGAGGCGAGACTGGAGGCATGAGACAAGGTGAGGCTGGAGACTGGAGGCATGAGACGAGGCGAGGCTGGAGGCTGGAGGCATGAGACGAGGCGAGGCTGGAGGCTGGTGGCAGGAGACTTGAGGCATGGCTGGAGGCTGGAGACAGGAGACTTGATGCCAGGCGAGGCTGGAGGCTGGAGACTTGAGGCGAGGCTGGAGGCTGGAGGATTGAGGCGAGGCTGGAGGCAGGAGGCAGGAGACTTGAGGCGAGGCTGGAGGCTGGAGGCTGGAGACTTGAGGCGATGCTGGAGGCCAGAGACTTGAGGCGAGGCTGGAGGCTTGAGGCCGGAGACTTGAGGCGAGGCTGGAGGCTGGAGGCCGGAGACTTGAGGCGAGGCGAAGCTGGAGGCTGGAGGCAGGAGACTTGAGGCGAGGATGGAGGCTGGTGGCAGGAGACTTGAGGCGAGGCTGGAGGATGGAGGCCGGAGACTTGAGGCGAGGATGGAGGCTGGAGGCAGGAGACTTGAGGCGAGGCTGGAGGCCGGAGACTTGAGACGAGGCTGGAGGCTGGAGGCTGGAGACTTGAGGTGAGGCTGGAGACTGGAGGCTGGAGGCGAGATTGGAGGCTGGAGGCTGGAGATTTGAGGCGAGGCTGGAGGCTGCAGGCATGAGACGAGGCGAGGCTGGAGGCAGGAGGCAGGAGACTTGAGGCGAGGCTGGAGGCTGGAGGCAGGAGACTTGAGGCGAGGCGAGGCTGGAGGCTGGAGACTTGAGGCGAGGCTGGAGGCTGGAGACCTGAGGTGAGGCTGGAGGCTGGAGGCAGGAGATTTGAGGCGAGGCTGGAGCCTGGAGGCATGAGATGAGGCGAGGCTGGAGGCTGGAGGCATGAGATGAGTCGAAGCTGGAGGCCGGAGACTTGAGGCGAGGCTGGAGGAATGAGACGAGGCGAGGCTGGAGACTGGAGGCATGAGACGAGGTGAGTCTGGAGGCTGGAGGCAGGAGACTTGAGGCGAGGCTGGAGTTAGGAGATTTGAGGCGAGGCTGGAGGCATGAGACGAGGCGAGGCTGGAGACAGGATATTTGAGGCGAGGCGTGGCTGGAGGCTGGAGGCATGAGACGAGGTGAGGCTGGAGGCTGGAGGCATGAGACGAGGCGAGGCTGGAGGCAAGATCCTTGAGGCATGGCTGGAGGCTGGAGACAGGTGACTTGAGGCGAGGCTGAGGGCAGGAAACTTGATGCATGGCTGGAGGCTGGAGGCCGGAGACTTGAGGCAAGGCTGGAGGCTGGAGGCAGGAGACTTGTGGCGAGGCTGGAGGCTGGAGGCTGGAGACTTGAGGCGAGGCTGGAGGCTGGAGGCAGGAGACTTGAGGCGAGGCTGGAGCGAGGAGACTTGAGGCGAGGCTGGAGGCTGGAGGCCGGAGACTTGAGGCGAGGCGAGGCTGGAGGCAGGAGAGTTGAGGTGAGGCTTGAGGCTGGAGATTTGAGGCAAGGCTGGAGGCTGGAGACCTGAGGAGAGGCTGGAGGCTGGAGGCCGGAGACTTGAGGCGAGGCGAGGCTGGAGGCTGGAGGCAGGAGACTTGAGGCGAGGCAGGAGGTTGGAGGCATGAGACGAGGCGAGGCTGGAGGCTGGAGGCATGAAATGAGGCGAGGCTGGAGGCTGGAGGCATGAGAGGAGTTGAGGCTGGAGGCTGGAGGCATGAGACAAGGCGAGGCTGGAGGCTGGAGACTTGAGGCGAGGCTGGAGGCTGGAGGCCGGAGACTTGAGGCTGGAGGCTGGAGGCTGGAGGCTGGAGCCTTGAGGCGAGGCTGGAGACTGGAGCCTTGAGGCGAGGCTTGAGGCTTGAGGCCGGAGATTTGAGGCGAGGCTGGAGGCTGCAGGCATGAGACGAGGCGAGGCTGGAGGCATGAGACGAGGCGAAGCTGGAGGCAGGAGACGAGGCGAAGCTGGAGGCAGGAGGCAGGAGACTTGAGGCGAGGCTGTAGTCTGGAGGCCTGAAACGAGGCGAGGCTGGAGGCTGGAGGCTGGAGACTTGAGGCGAGGCTGGAGGCAGGAGACTAGAGGCGAGGCGAGGTTTGAGGTTGGAGGTTTGAGACTTGAGTCGAGGCAGGAGGCTGGAGACTTGAGGTGAGGCTGAGGCAAGGCCGGGGGCTGGAGACTTGAGGCGAGGCTGGAGGCTGGAGGCCGGAGATATGAGGCAAGGCTGGAGGCTGGAGGCTGGAGACTTGAGGTGAGGCTGGAGGCTGGAGACTTGAGGTGAGGCTGGAGACTGGAGGTTGGAGGCGAGGCTGGAGGCTGGAGGCCGGAGATTTGAGGCGAGGCTGGAGGCTGCAGGCATGAGACGATGCGAGGCTGGAGGCAGGAGGCAGGAAACTTGAGGCAAGGCTGCAGGCTGGAGGCAGGAGACTTGAGGCGAGGCGAGGCGAGGCTGTAGGCTGGAGAGTTGAGGCGAGGCTGGAGGCTGGAGACCAGAGGTGAGGCTGGAGGCTGGAGGCAGGAGATTTGAGGCGAGGCTGGAGGCTGGAGGCATGAGATGAGGCAAGGCTGGAGGCTGGAGGCATGAGACGAGGCGAAGCTGGAGGCCAGAGACTTGAGGCGAGTCTGGAGGCAGGAGACTTGAGGCGAGGTTGGACGCATGAGACGAGGCGAGGTTGGAGACTGGAGGCATGAGACAAGGCGAGGCTGGAGGCTGGAGGCATGAGACGAGGCGAGGCTGGAGGCTGGAGGCAGGAGACTTGAGGCGAGGCTGGAGGCTGGAGGCAGGAGACTTGAGGCGAGGCTGGAGGCTGGGGGCAGCAGACTTCAGGCGAGGCTGGAGGCTGGAGGCAGGACACTTGAGGCGAGGCTGGAGGCTGGAGGCAGGAGACTTGAGGCGAGGCTGGAGGCTGGAGGCAGGAGACTTGAGGCGAGGCTGGAGGCTGGAAACTTGAGGCAAGGCTGTAGGCTGCAGGCATGAGACGAGGCGAGGCTGGAGGCAGGAGGCAGGAGACTTGAGGCGAGGCTGGAGACTTGAGGCGAGGCTGGAGGCTGGAGGCTGGAGACTTGAGGTGAGGCTGGAGGCTGGAGGCCGGAGACTTGAGGCGAGGCCGGGGGCTGGAGACTTGAGGCGAGGCTGGAGGCTGGAGGCCGGAGATTTGAGGCGAGGCTGGAGGCTTGAGACGAGGCAAGGCTGGAGGCTGGAGTCTTGAGGCGAGGCTGGAGGCTGGAGGCAGGAGACTTGAGGCGAGGTTGCAGGCTGGAGGCAGGAGACTTGAGGCGAGGCAAGGCTGGAGGCTGGAGACTTGAGGCGAGGCTGGAGGCTGGAGACCAGAGGTGAGGCTGGAGGCTGGAGGCAGCAGATTTGAGGCGAGGCTGGAGGCATGAGACGAGGCGAGGCTGGAGACAGGATATTTGAGGCGAGGCGTGGCTGGAGGCTGGAGGCATGAGACGAGGTGAGGCTGGAGGCTGGAGGCATGAGATGAGGCGAGGCTGGAGGCAAGATCCTTGAGGCATGGCTGGAGGCTGGAGACAGGTGACTTGAGGCGAGGCTGAGGGCAGGAAACTTGATGCATGGCTGGAGGCTGGAGGCCGGAGACTTGAGGCGAGGCTAGAGGCTGGAGGCAGAAGACTTGAGGCGAGGCTGGAGGCTGGAGGCAGGAGACTTGAGGCGAGGCTGGAGCGAGGAGACTTGAGGCGAGGCTGGAGGCTGGAGGCCGGAGACTTGAGGCGAGGCGAGGCTGGAGGCAGGAGAGTTGAGGTGAGGCTTGAGGCTGGAGATTTGAGGCAAGGCTGGAGGCTGGAGACTTGAGGAGAGGCTGGAGGCTGGAGGCCGGAGACTTGAGGCGAGGCGAGGCTGGAGGCTGGAGGCAGGAGACTTGAGGCGAGGCAGGAGGTTGGAGGCATGAGACGAGGCGAGGCTGGAGGTTGGAGGCATGAAATGAGGCGAGGCTGGAGGCTGGAGGCATGAGAGGAGTTGAGGCTGGAGGCTGGAGGCATGAGACAAGGCGAGGCTGGAGGCTGGAGACTTGAGGCGAGGCTGGAGGCTGGAGGCCGGAGACTTGAGGCTGGAGGCTGGAGGCTGGAGGCTGGAGCCTTGAGGCGAGGCTGGAGACTGGAGCCTTGAGGCGAGGCTTGAGGCTTGAGGCCGGAGATTTGAGGCGAGGCTGGAGGCTGCAGGCATGAGACGAGGCGAGGCTGGAGGCATGAGACGAGGCGAAGCTGGAGGCAGGAGACGAGGCGAAGCTGGAGGCAGGAGGCAGGAGACTTGAGGCGAGGCTTTAGTCTGGAGGCCTGAAACGAGGCGAGGCTGGAGGCTGGAGGCTGGAGACTTGAGGCGAGGCTGGAGGCAGGAGACTAGAGGCGAGGCGAGGTTTGAGGTTGGAGGTTTGAGACTTGAGTCGAGGCAGGAGGCTGGAGACTTGAGGTGAGGCTGAGGCAAGGCCGGGGGCTGGAGACTTGAGGCGAGGCTGGAGGCTGGAGGCCGGAGATATGAGGCAAGGCTGGAGGCTGGAGGCTGGAGACTTGAGGTGAGGCTGGAGGCTGGAGACTTGAGGTGAGGCTGGAGACTGGAGGTTGGAGGCGAGGCTGGAGGCTGGAGGCCGGAGATTTGAGGCGAGGCTGGAGGCTGCAGGCATGAGACGATGCGAGGCTGGAGGCAGGAGGCAGGAAACTTGAGGCAAGGCTGCAGGCTGGAGGCAGGAGACTTGAGGCGAGGCTGGAGGCTGGAGGCAGGAGACTTGAGGCGAGGCTGGAGGCTGGGGGCAGCAGACTTCAGGCGAGGCTGGAGGCTGGAGGCAGGACACTTGAGGCGAGGCTGGAGGCTGGAGGCAGGAGACTTGAGGCGAGGCTGGAGGCTGGAGGCAGGAGACTTGAGGCGAGGCTGGAGGCTGGAAACTTGAGGCAAGGCTGTAGGCTGCAGGCATGAGACGAGGCGAGGCTGGAGGCAGGAGGCAGGAGACTTGAGGCGAGGCTGGAGACTTGAGGCGAGGCTGGAGGCTGGAGGCTGGAGACTTGAGGTGAGGCTGGAGGCTGGAGGCCGGAGACTTGAGGCGAGGCCGGGGGCTGGAGACTTGAGGCGAGGCTGGAGGCTGGAGGCCGGAGATTTGAGGCGAGGCTGGAGGCTTGAGACGAGGCAAGGCTGGAGGCTGGAGTCTTGAGGCGAGGCTGGAGGCTGGAGGCAGGAGACTTGAGGCGAGGTTGCAGGCTGGAGGCAGGAGACTTGAGGCGAGGCAAGGCTGGAGGCTGGAGACTTGAGGCGAGGCTGGAGGCTGGAGACCAGAGGTGAGGCTGGAGGCTGGAGGCAGCAGATTTGAGGCGAGGCTGGAGGCATGAGACGAGGCGAGGCTGGAGACAGGATATTTGAGGCGAGGCGTGGCTGGAGGCTGGAGGCATGAGACGAGGTGAGGCTGGAGGCTGGAGGCATGAGACGAGGCGAGGCTGGAGGCAAGATCCTTGAGGCATGGCTGGAGGCTGGAGACAGGTGACTTGAGGCGAGGCTGAGGGCAGGAAACTTGATGCATGGCTGGAGGCTGGAGGCCGGAGACTTGAGGCGAGGCTAGAGGCTGGAGGCAGAAGACTTGAGGCAAGGCTGGAGGCTGGCGGCAGGAGACTTGTGGCGAGGCTGGAGGCTGGAGGCTGGAGACTTGAGGCGAGGCTGGAGGCTGGAGGCAGGAGACTTGAGGCGAGGCTGGAGCGAGGAGACTTGAGGCGAGGCTGGAGGCTGGAGGCCGGAGACTTGAGGCGAGGCGAGGCTGGAGGCAGGAGAGTTGAGGTGAGGCTTGAGGCTGGAGATTTGAGGCGAGGCTGGAGGCTGGAGGCCGGAGATATGAGGCAAGGCTGGAGGCTGGAGGCTGGAGACTTGAGGTGAGGCTGGAGGCTGGAGACTTGAGGTGAGGCTGGAGACTGGAGGTTGGAGGCGAGGCTGGAGGCTGGAGGCCGGAGATTTGAGGCGAGGCTGGAGGCTGCAGGCATGAGACGATGCGAGGCTGGAGGCAGGAGGCAGGAAACTTGAGGCAAGGCTGCAGGCTGGAGGCAGGAGACTTGAGGCGAGGCTGGAGGCTGGAGGCAGGAGACTTGAGGCGAGGCTGGAGGCTGGGGGCAGCAGACTTCAGGCGAGGCTGGAGGCTGGAGGCAGGACACTTGAGGCGAGGCTGGAGGCTGGAGGCAGGAGACTTGAGGCGAGGCTGGAGGCTGGAGGCAGGAGACTTGAGGCGAGGCTGGAGGCTGGAAACTTGAGGCAAGGCTGTAGGCTGCAGGCATGAGACGAGGCGAGGCTGGAGGCAGGAGGCAGGAGACTTGAGGCGAGGCTGGAGACTTGAGGCGAGGCTGGAGGCTGGAGGCTGGAGACTTGAGGTGAGGCTGGAGGCTGGAGGCCGGAGACTTGAGGCGAGGCCGGGGGCTGGAGACTTGAGGCGAGGCTGGAGGCTGGAGGCCGGAGATTTGAGGCGAGGCTGGAGGCTTGAGACGAGGCAAGGCTGGAGGCTGGAGTCTTGAGGCGAGGCTGGAGGCTGGAGGCAGGAGACTTGAGGCGAGGTTGCAGGCTGGAGGCAGGAGACTTGAGGCGAGGCAAGGCTGGAGGCTGGAGACTTGAGGCGAGGCTGGAGGCTGGAGACCAGAGGTGAGGCTGGAGGCTGGAGGCAGCAGATTTGAGGCGAGGCTGGAGGCATGAGACGAGGCGAGGCTGGAGACAGGATATTTGAGGCGAGGCGTGGCTGGAGGCTGGAGGCATGAGACGAGGTGAGGCTGGAGGCTGGAGGCATGAGACGAGGCGAGGCTGGAGGCAAGATCCTTGAGGCATGGCTGGAGGCTGGAGACAGGTGACTTGAGGCGAGGCTGAGGGCAGGAAACTTGATGCATGGCTGGAGGCTGGAGGCCGGAGACTTGAGGCGAGGCTAGAGGCTGGAGGCAGAAGACTTGAGGCAAGGCTGGAGGCTGGCGGCAGGAGACTTGTGGCGAGGCTGGAGGCTGGAGGCTGGAGACTTGAGGCGAGGCTGGAGGCTGGAGGCAGGAGACTTGAGGCGAGGCTGGAGCGAGGAGACTTGAGGCGAGGCTGGAGGCTGGAGGCCGGAGACTTGAGGCGAGGCGAGGCTGGAGGCAGGAGAGTTGAGGTGAGGCTTGAGGCTGGAGATTTGAGGCAAGGCTGGAGGCTGGAGACTTGAGGAGAGGCTGGAGGCTGGAGGCCGGAGACTTGAGGCGAGGCGAGGCTGGAGGCTGGAGGCAGGAGACTTGAGGCGAGGCAGGAGGTTGGAGGCATGAGACGAGGCGAGGCTGGAGGCTGGAGGCATGAGAGGAGTTGAGGCTGGAGGCTGGAGGCATGAGACAAGGCGAGGCTGGAGGCTGGAGACTTGAGGCGAGGCTGGAGGCTGGAGGCCGGAGACTTGAGGCTGGAGGCTGGAGGCTGGAGGCTGGAGCCTTGAGGCGAGGCTGGAGACTGGAGCCTTGAGGCGAGGCTTGAGGCTTGAGGCCGGAGATTTGAGGCGAGGCTGGAGGCTGGAGACCAGAGGTGAGGCTGGAGGCTGGAGGCAGCAGATTTGAGGCGAGGCTGGAGGCATGAGACGAGGCGAGGCTGGAGACAGGATATTTGAGGCGAGGCGTGGCTGGAGGCTGGAGGCATGAGACGAGGTGAGGCTGGAGGCTGGAGGCATGAGACGAGGCGAGGCTGGAGGCAAGATCCTTGAGGCATGGCTGGAGGCTGGAGACAGGTGACTTGAGGCGAGGCTGAGGGCAGGAAACTTGATGCATGGCTGGAGGCTGGAGGCCGGAGACTTGAGGCGAGGCTAGAGGCTGGAGGCAGAAGACTTGAGGCAAGGCTGGAGGCTGGCGGCAGGAGACTTGTGGCGAGGCTGGAGGCTGGAGGCTGGAGACTTGAGGCGAGGCTGGAGGCTGGAGGCAGGAGACTTGAGGCGAGGCTGGAGCGAGGAGACTTGAGGCGAGGCTGGAGGCTGGAGGCCGGAGACTTGAGGCGAGGCGAGGCTGGAGGCAGGAGAGTTGAGGTGAGGCTTGAGGCTGGAGATTTGAGGCAAGGCTGGAGGCTGGAGACTTGAGGAGAGGCTGGAGGCTGGAGGCCGGAGACTTGAGGCGAGGCGAGGCTGGAGGCTGGAGGCAGGAGACTTGAGGCGAGGCAGGAGGTTGGAGGCATGAGACGAGGCGAGGCTGGAGGCTGGAGGCATGAGAGGAGTTGAGGCTGGAGGCTGGAGGCATGAGACAAGGCGAGGCTGGAGGCTGGAGACTTGAGGCGAGGCTGGAGGCTGGAGGCCGGAGACTTGAGGCTGGAGGCTGGAGGCTGGAGGCTGGAGCCTTGAGGCGAGGCTGGAGACTGGAGCCTTGAGGCGAGGCTTGAGGCTTGAGGCCGGAGATTTGAGGCGAGGCTGGAGGCTGCAGGCATGAGACGAGGCGAGGCTGGAGGCATGAGACGAGGCGAAGCTGGAGGCAGGAGACGAGGCGAAGCTGGAGGCAGGAGGCAGGAGACTTGAGGCGAGGCTTTAGTCTGGAGGCCTGAAACGAGGCGAGGCTGGAGGCTGGAGGCTGGAGACTTGAGGCGAGGCTGGAGGCAGGAGACTAGAGGCGAGGCGAGGTTTGAGGTTGGAGGTTTGAGACTTGAGTCGAGGCAGGAGGCTGGAGACTTGAGGTGAGGCTGAGGCAAGGCCGGGGGCTGGAGACTTGAGGCGAGGCTGGAGGCTGGAGGCCGGAGATATGAGGCAAGGCTGGAGGCTGGAGGCTGGAGACTTGAGGTGAGGCTGGAGGCTGGAGACTTGAGGTGAGGCTGGAGACTGGAGGTTGGAGGCGAGGCTGGAGGCTGGAGGCCGGAGATTTGAGGCGAGGCTGGAGGCTGCAGGCATGAGACGATGCGAGGCTGGAGGCAGGAGGCAGGAAACTTGAGGCAAGGCTGCAGGCTGGAGGCAGGAGACTTGAGGCGAGGCGAGGCGAGGCTGTAGGCTGGAGAGTTGAGGCGAGGCTGGAGGCTGGAGACCAGAGGTGAGGCTGGAGGCTGGAGGCAGGAGATTTGAGGCGAGGCTGGAGGCTGGAGGCATGAGATGAGGCGAGGCTGGAGGCTGGAGGCATGAGACGAGGCGAAGCTGGAGGCCAGAGACTTGAGGCGAGTCTGGAGGCAGGAGACTTGAGGCGAGGTTGGACGCATGAGACGAGGCGAGGTTGGAGACTGGAGGCATGAGACAAGGCGAGGCTGGAGGCTGGAGGCATGAGACGAGGCGAGGCTGGAGGCTGGAGGCAGGAGACTTGAGGCGAGGCTGGAGGCTGGAGGCAGGAGACTTGAGGCGAGGCTGGAGGCTGGGGGCAGCAGACTTCAGGCGAGGCTGGAGGCTGGAGGCAGGACACTTGAGGCGAGGCTGGAGGCTGGAGGCAGGAGACTTGAGGCGAGGCTGCAGGCTGGAGGCAGGAGACTTGAGGCGAGGCTGGAGGCTGGAAACTTGAGGCAAGGCTGTAGGCTGCAGGCATGAGACGAGGCGAGGCTGGAGGCAGGAGGCAGGAGACTTGAGGCGAGGCTGGAGACTTGAGGCGAGGCTGGAGGCTGGAGGCTGGAGACTTGAGGTGAGGCTGGAGGCTGGAGGCCGGAGACTTGAGGCGAGGCCGGGGGCTGGAGACTTGAGGCGAGGCTGGAGGCTGGAGGCCGGAGATTTGAGGCGAGGCTGGAGGCTTGAGACGAGGCAAGGCTGGAGGCTGGAGTCTTGAGGTGAGGCTGGAGGCTGGAGGCAGGAGACTTGAGGCGAGGTTGCAGGCTGGAGGCAGGAGACTTGAGGCGAGGCAAGGCTGGAGGCTGGAGACTTGAGGCGAGGCTGGAGGCTGGAGACCAGAGGTGAGGCTGGAGGCTGGAGGCAGCAGATTTGAGGCGAGGCTGGAGGCTGGAGGCATGAGACAAGGCTATGCTGGAGGCCGGAGACTTGAGGCGAGGCTGGAGGCTGGAGGCATGAGACAAGGCGAGGCTGCAGACTGGAGGCAGGAGACTTGAGGGATGGCTGGAGGCTGGAGACAGGAGACTTGAGGCGAGGCTGGAGGCTGGAGGCAGGAGACTTGAGGCGAGGCTGGAGGCTGGAGGCAGAAGACTGCAGGCGAGGCTGGAGGCTGGAGGCAGGAGACTTGAGGCGAGGCTGCAGGCTGGAGGCAGGAGACTTGAGGCGAGGCGAGGCTGGAGGCTGGAGACTTGAGGCGAGGCTGGAGGCTGGAGACCAGAGGTGAGGCTGGAGGCTGGAGGCAGCAGATTTGAGGTGAGGCTGGAGGCTGGAGGCATGAGACAAGGCGATGCTGGAGGCCGGAGACTTGAGGCGAGGCTGGAGGCTGGAGGCATGAGACAAGGCGAGGCTGCAGACTGGAGGCAGGAGACTTGAGGGATGGCTGGAGGCTGGAGACAGGAGACTTGAGGCGAGGCTGGAGGCTGGAGGCAGGAGACTTGAGGCGAGGCTGGAGGCTGGAGGCAGAAGACTGCAGGCGAGGCTGGAGGCTGGAGGCAGGAGACTTGAAGCGAGGCTGGAGGCTGGAGGCAGGAGACTTGAGGTGAGGCTGGAGGCAGGAGACTTGAGGCGAGGCTGGAGGCTGGAGACGAGGTGAGGCTGGAGGCTGGAGACGAGGTGAGGCTGGAGGCTGGAGGCCGGAGACTTGAGGCGAGACCGGAGGCCGGAGGCTGGAGACTTGAGGCGAGACCGAAGGCTGGAGACGTGAGGCGAGGCTGGAGGCTGGAAACTTGAGGCGAGGCTGGAGGCTGCAGGCATGAGACGAGGAGAGGCTGGAGGCAGGAGGCAGGAGACTTGAGACGAGGCTGGAGGCTGGAGACTTGTGGCGAGGCTGGAGGCTGGAGGCTGGAGACTTGAGGTGATGCTGGAGGCTGGAGGCCGGAGACTTGAGGCAAGGCAGGTGGCTGGAGACTTGAGGCGAGGCTGGAGGCTGGAGGCCGGAGATTTGAGGCGAGGCTGGAGGCTGGAGACGAGGCGAGGCTGGAGGCTGGAGGCTGGAGACGAGGCGAGGCTGGAGGCTGGAGGCTGGAGACTTGAGGTGAGGCTGGAGGCTGGAGGCCGGAGACTTGAGGCGAGACCGGAGGCTGGAGACTTGAGGCGAGGATGGAGGCTGGAAACTTGAGGCGAGGCTGGAGGCTGGAGGCATGAGATGAGGCGAGGCTGGAGGATGGAGGCAGGAGACTTGAGGTGAGTCTGGAGGCCGGAGACTTGAGGCGAGGCTGGAGGCTGGAGGCTGGAGACTTGAGGTGAGGCTGGAGACTGGAGGCTGGAGGCTGGAGGCCGGAGATTTGAGGGGAGGCTGGAGGCTGCAGGCATGTGACGAGGCGAGGCTGGAGGCAGGAGGCAGGAGACTTGAGGCGAGGCTGGAGGCTGGAGACTTGAGCCGAGGCTGGAGGCTGGAGGCCGGAGATTTGAGGCGAGGCTGGAGGCATGAGACGAGGCGAGGCTGGAGGCAGGAGGCAGGAGACTTGAGGTGAGGCTGGAGGCTGGAGTCTTGAGGCGAGGCTGGAGGCTGGAGGCAGGAGATTTGAGGCGTGGCTGGAGGCTGGAGTCATGAGATGAGGCGAGGCTGTAGGCTGGAAGCATGAAACGAGGCGAGGCTGGAGGCTGGAGGCATGAGACGAGGCGATGCTGGAGGCCGGAGACTTGAGGCGAGGCTGGGGGCATGAGATGAGGCGAGGCTGGAGACTGGAGGCATGAGACGAGGCGAGGCTGGAGGCTGGAGGCATGAGACGAGGCGAAGCTGGAGGCTGGAGGCAGGAGACTTGAGGCATGGCTGGAGACTGGAGACAGGAGACTTGAGGCGAGGCTGGAGGCTGGATGCAGGAGATTTGAGGCGAGGCTGGAGGCTGGAGGCAGCAGACTTCAGGCGAGGCGGGTGGCTGGAGGCAGGAGACTTGACGCGAGGCTGGAGGCTGGAGGCAGGAGACTTGAGGCGAGGCTGGAGGCAGGAGACTTGAGGCGAGGCTGGAGGCTGGAGACTTGAGGCGAGGCTGGAGGCTGGAGGCTGGAGATTTGAGGTGAGGCTGGAGGCTGGAGGCCGGAGACTTGAGGCGAGGCTGGAGGCATGAGACGAGGCGAGGCTGGAGGCGGGAGGCAGGAGACTTGAGACGAGGCTGGAGGCTGGAGACTTGAGGCGAGGCTGGAGGCTGGAGGCTGAAGACTTGAGGTGAGGTTGGAGGCAGGAGACGAGGCGAGGCTGGAGGCCGGAGACGAGGCGAGGATGGAGGCTGGAGGCAGGAGACTTGAGGTGAGGCTGGAGGCTGGAGGCAGGAGACTTGAGGCGAGGCCGGGGGCTGGAGACTTGAGGCGAGGCTGGAGGCTGGAGGCCGGAGATTTGAGGCGAGGCTGGAGGCTTGAGACGAGGCGAGGCTGGAGGCTGGAGTCTTGAGGCGAGGCTGGAGGCTGGAGGCAGGAGACTTGAGGCGAGGTTGCAGGCTGGAGGCAGGAGACTTGAGGCGAGGCAAGGCTGGAGGCTGGAGACTTGAGGCGAGGCTGGAGGCTGGAGACCAGAGGTGAGGCTGGAGGCTGGAGGCAGCAGATTTGAGGCGAGGCTGGAGGCTGGAGGCATGAGACAAGGCTATGCTGGAGGCCGGAGACTTGAGGCGAGGCTGGAGGCTTGAGACGAGGCGAGGCTGGAGGCTGGAGTCTTGAGGCGAGGCTGGAGGCTGGAGGCAGGAGACTTGAGGCGAGGTTGCAGGCTGGAGGCAGGAGACTTGAGGCGAGGCAAGGCTGGAGGCTGGAGACTTGAGGCGAGGCTGGAGGCTGGAGACCAGAGGTGAGGCTGGAGGCTGGAGGCAGCATATTTGAGGCGAGGCTGGAGGCTGGAGGCATGAGACAAGGCTATGCTGGAGGCCGGAGACTTGAGGCGAGGCTGGAGGCTGGAGGCATGAGACAAGGCGAGGCTGCAGACTGGAGGCAGGAGACTTGAGGGATGGCTGGAGGCTGGAGACAGGAGACTTGAGGCGAGGCTGGAGGCTGGAGGCAGGAGACTTGAGGCGAGGCTGGAGGCTGGAGGCAGAAGACTGCAGGCGAGGCTGGAGGCTGGAGGCAGGAGACTTGAAGCGAGGCTGGAGGCTGGAGGCAGGAGACTTGAGGCGAGGCTGGAGGCTGGAGACGAGGTGAGGCTGGAGACTGGAGGCTGGAGGCGAGGCTGGAGACTGGAGGCCGGAGATTTGAGGCGAGACTGGAGGCTGCAGGCAGGAGACTTGAGGCGAAGCGAGGCTGGAGGCTGGAGACTTGAGGCGAGGCTGGAGGCTGGAGACCAGAGGTGAGGC
>NW_027277460.1:0-27967 GCF_030028105.1 Mobula birostris
ATACTATCTGTATTATCTAACCATTGTATGCCCTGAGTTAACAACTTTTTTGTGTTGATGTGTAGAGCCATGAGACAACTTTCAAACAGCTCAGAAACATGTGGGAAGTTAACTTAATATGTATCCATCTGGTTTGCCCTCTGCATTTTGTTGGAAAATTGAAATGTATACCATCTTAATGTCAGAACATAGTATGCACTCAGAAAGTAACTTTTTTGTCTTGATGAACAGAGCCATGAAACAACTTTCAGACATCTCAGAATCATGTGGGAAGTTAACCAAAGGTGCTTCCATTAGGATTGCAGTCAGGACTTTTGAGTACAATTGAAATGTATACTACTTTTATGTCAAAGCATTCTATTCACTGAGAAATCAACTTTTTTATCTTTATGTTCACAGGTTTGAAACAACTTTCAGACATCTCAGAATCAGGTGGGAAGTTAACCTAAGGTGTTTACATTAGGCTTGCAGCATGTACTTTGGTGTAAAATTGAAATGTATACTCTCTGTATTATCTAACCATTGTATGCCCTCAGTTAACAACTTTTTTGTGTTGATGTGTAGAGCCATGGGACAACTTTCAAACAACTCAGAAACATGTGGGAAGTTAACTTAATATGAATCCATCTTGTTTGCTCTCTGCATTTTGTTGGAAAATTGAAATTTATACCATCTTAATGTCAGAACATAGTATGCACTGAGAAAGTAACTTTTTTGTCTTGATGAATAGAGCCATGAAACAACTTTCAGACATCTCAGAATCATGTGGGAAGTTAACGTAATTTGTTTGCATTAGGTTTGCAGTAAGTGCTTTGGTGTAAAATTGAAATGTATACTATTTGTATTGTCTAAGTATTGCATGCACTGAGATAACAACTTTTTTGTGTTGATGTGTAGAGCCATGAGACAACTTTCAAACAGCTCAGAAACACGTGGGAAGGTAACTTAATATGTATCCATCTGGTTTGCACTCTGCATTTTGTTGGAAAATTGAAATTTATACCATCTTAATGTCAGAACATAGTATGCACTGAGAAAGTAACTTTTTTGTCTTGATGAATAGAGCCATGAAACAACTTTCAGACATCTCAGAATCATGTGGGAAGTTAACCAAAGGTGTTTCCATTAGGTTTGCAGTAAGTGCTTTGGTGTAAAATTGAAATGTATACCATTTGTATTGTCTAAGCATTGCATGCACTGAGATAACAACTCTTTTGTGTTGATGTGCACAGCCATGAAACAACATTCAACCTACTCATACTCATGTGGGAAGTTAACCTAAGTTGTTCCAATTAGGTTTGCAGTCAGGACTTTAGACTACATTTGAAGTCTATACTACATATATGTCAAAGCATTCTATACACTGAGAAATCAACCTTTTTTATCTTCATGCTCACAGGTATGAAAAAACTTTCAGACATCTCAGAATCATGTGGGATGTTAACCTAAGGTGTTTCCATTAGGTTTGCAGTTAGTGCTTTGGTGTAAAATTGAGATGTATACCGTTTGTATTGTCTATGCATTGCATGCACTGAGATAACAACTTCTTTGTGTTGACGTGGACAGCCATGAAACGACTTTCAAACTACTCATATTCATGTGGGAAGTTCACCTGAGGTGTTTCCATTAGGTTAGCAATCAGGACTTTTGAGTAGAATTGAAATGTATACTATTTGTATTGTAAAAGCATTGTATGCACTGAGAAAACAACTTTTTTGTCTTGATGTTCAGAGCCATAATACAACTTTCAAACAACTCAGAAACATGTGGGAAGTTAACCTACGTTGTTTCCATTAGGTTTGCAGCATGAACTTTGGTGTAAAATTGAAATGTATACTCTCTGTATTATCTAACCATTGTATGCCCTGAGTTAACAACTTTTTTGTGTTGATGTGTAGAGCCATGAGACAACTTCAAACAGCTCAGAAACATGTGGGAAGTTAACTTAATATGAATCCATCTTGTTTGCCCTCTGCATTTTGTTGGAAAATTCAAATGTATACCATCTTAATGTCAGAACATCGTATGCACTGAGAAAGTAACTTTTTTGTCTTGATGAACAGAGCCATGAAACAACTTTCAAACATCTCAGAATCATGTGGGAAGTTACCCTGAGGTGTTTCCATTAGGTTTGCAGTAAGTGCTTTGGTGTAAAATTGAAATGTATACTATTTGTATTGTCTAAGCATTGCATGCCCTGAGTTAACAACTTTTTTGTGTTGATGTGTACAGCCATGAAACTACTTTCAAACTGCTCATAATCATGTTGGAAGTTATCCTAAGGTGTTTCCATGAGATTTGCCATCAGGACTTTTGAGAACATTTGAAATGTATAGTATTTGTACTGTAAAAGCATTGTATGCACTGAGAAAACAACTTTTTTGTCTTGATGTTCAGAGCCATAATACAACTTTCAAACAACTCAGAAACATGTGGGAAGTTAACCTAAGGTGTTTCCATTAGGTTTGCAGTCAGGACTTTTGAGTACAATTGAAATGTATACTACATTTATGTCAAAGCATTCTATTCACTGAGAAATCAACTTTTTTGTCTTTATGTTCACAGAACTTTCAGACATCTCAGAATCATGTGGGAAGTAAATCTAAGGTGTTTCCATTAGGTTTGCAGTAAGTGCTTTGGTGTAAAATTGAGATGTATACCAGTTGTATTGTCTAAGCATTGTCTGCCCTGAGTTAACAACTTTTTTCTGTTGATGTGTGGAGCCATGAGACAACTTTCAAACAGCTCAGAAACATGTGGGAAGTTAACTTAATATGTATCCATCTGGTTTGCACTCTGCATTTTGTTGGAAAATTGTAATGTATACCACCTTAACGTTAGAACATAGTATGCACTGAGAAAGTAACTTTTTTGTCTTGATGAACAGAGGCATGAAACAACTTTCAAACTACTCATACTCATGTGGGAACTAAACTAAGGTGTTTGCATTAGGTTTGCAGTAAGTGCTTTGGTGTAAAATTGAAATGTATACTATTTGTATTGTCTAAGCATTGCATGCACTGAGATGAAAATTTTTTGTGTTGATGTGTAGAGCCATGAGACAACTTTCAAACAGCTGAGAAACATGTGGGAAGTTAACTTAATATGCATCCATCTGGTTTGCCCTCTGCATTTTGTTGGAAAATTGAAATGTATACCATCTTAATGTCAGAACATAGTATGCACTGAGAAAGTAACTTTTTTGCTTTGATGAACAGAGGCATGAAACAACTTTCAACCTACTCATACTCATGTGGGAAGTTAACCTAAGGTGTTTCCATTAGGTTTGCAGTAAGTGCTTTGGTGTAAAATTGAAATGTATACTATTTGTATTGTCTAAGCATTGCATGCACTGAGATAAAAACTTTTTTGTGTTGATGTGTAGAGCCATGAGACAACTTTCAAACAGCTCAGAAACATGTGGGAAGTTAACTTAATATGTATCCATCTGGTTTGCCCTCTACATTTTGTTGGATAATTGAAATGTATACCATCTTAATGTCAGACATAGTATGCACTGAGATATTAACTTTTTTGTCTTGATGAACAGAGCCATGAAACAACTTTCAGACATCTCAGAATCATGTGGGAAGTTAACCAAAGGTGTTCCATTAGGTTTGCAGTAAGTGCTTTGGTGTAAAATTGAAATGTATACTATTTGTATTGTCTAAGCATTGCATGCACTGAGATAAAAACTTTTTTGTGTTGATGTGTGGAGCCATGAGACAACTTTCAAACAGCTCAGAAACATGTGGGAAGTTAACTTAATATGTATCCATCTGGTTTGCACTCTGCATTTTGTTGGAAAATTGTAATGTATACCACCTTAATGTTAGAACATAGTATGCACTGAGAAAGTAACTTTTTTGTCTTGATGAACAGAGGCATGAAACAACTTTCAACCTACTCATACTCATGTGGGAAGTTAACCTAAGGTGTTTCCATTAGGTTTGCAGTAAGTGCTTTGGTGTAAAATTGAAATGTATACTATTTGTATTGTCTAAGCATTGCATGCACTGAGATAACAACTTTTTTGTGTTGACGTGTACAGCCATGAAACGACTTTCAAACTACTCATATTCATGTGGGAAGTTCACCTGAGGTGTTTCCATTAGGTTAGCAATCAGGACTTTTGAGTAGAATTGAAATGTATACTATTTGTATTGTAAAAGCATTGTATGCACTGAGAAAACAACTTTTTTGTCTTGATGTTCAGAGCCATAATACAACTTTCAAACAACTCAGAAACATGTGGGAAGTTAACCTAAGTTGTTTCCATTAGGTTTGCAGCATGAACTTTGGTGTAAAATTGAAATGTATACTATCTGTATTATCTAACCATTGTATGCCCTGAGTTAACAACTTTTTTGTGTTGATGTGTAGAGCCATGAGACAACTTTCAAACAGCTCAGAAACATGTGGGAAGTTAACTTAATATGTATCCATCTGGTTTGCCCTCTGCATTTTGTTGGAAAATTGAAATGTATACCATCTTAATGTCAGAACATAGTATGCACTCAGAAAGTAACTTTTTTGTCTTGATGAACAGAGCCATGAAACAACTTTCAGACATCTCAGAATCATGTGGGAAGTTAACCAAAGGTGCTTCCATTAGGATTGCAGTCAGGACTTTTGAGTACAATTGAAATGTATACTACTTTTATGTCAAAGCATTGTATGCACTGAGAAAACAACTTTTTTGTCTTGATGTTCAGAGCCATAATACAACTTGCAAACAACTCAGAAACATTTGGGAAGTTAACCTAAGTTGTTTCCATTAGTTTTGCAGGATGTACTTTGGTGTAAAATTGAAATGTATACTCTATGTATTATCTAACCATTGTATGCCCTGAGTTAACAACTTTTTTGTGTTGATGTGTAGAGCCATGAGACAACTTTCAAACAGCTCAGAAACATGTGGGAAGGTAACTTAATATGTATCCATCTGGTTTGCACTCTGCATTTTGTTGGAAAATTGAAATTTATACCATCTTAATGTCAGAACATAGTATGCACTGAGAAAGTAACTTTTTTGTCTTGATGAATAGAGCCATGAAACAACTTTCAGACATCTCAGAATCATGTGGGAAGTTAACCTAAGTTGTTTCCATTAGGTTTGCAGCATGTACTTTGGTGTAAAATTGAAATGTATACTCTATGTATTATCTAACCATTGTATGCCCTGAGTTAACAACTTTTTTGTGTTGATGTGTAGAGCCATGAAACAACTTTCAAACTACTCATAAACATGTGGGAAGTTAACCTAAGGTGTTTCCATTAGGTTTGCAGTCAGGACTTTTGAGTACAATTGAAATGTATACTACATTTATGTCAAAGCATTCTATTCACTGAGAAATCAACTTTTTTGTCTTTATGTTCACAGGTATGAAAGAACTTTCAGACATCTCAGAATCATGTGGGAAGTAAATCTAAGGTGTTTCCATTAGGTTTGCAGTAAGTGCTTTGGTGTAAAATTGAGATGTATACCAGTTGTATTGTCTAAGCATTGTCTGCCCTGAGTTAACAACTTTTTTCTGTTGATGTGTGGAGCCATGAGACAACTTTCAAACAGCTCAGAAACATGTGGGAAGTTAACTTAATATGTATCCATCTGGTTTGCACTCTGCATTTTGTTGGAAAATTGTAATGTATACCACCTTAACGTTAGAACATAGTATGCACTGAGAAAGTAACTTTTTTGTCTTGATGAACAGAGGCATGAAACAACTTTCAAACTACTCATACTCATGTGGGAAGTTAACCTAAGGTGTTTCCATTAGGTTTGCAGTAAGTGCTTTGGTGTAAAATTGAAATGTATACTATTTGTATTGTCTAAGCATTGCATGCACTGAGATAACAACTTTTTTGTGTTGATGTGTAGAGCCATGAGACAACTTTTAAACAGCTCAGAAACATGTGGGAAGGAAACTTAATATGTATCCATCTGGTTTGCACTCTGCATTTTGTTGGAAAATTGAAATTTATACCATCTTAATGTCAGAACATAGTATGCACTGAGAAAGTAACTTTTTTGTCTTGATGAATAGAGCCATGAAACAACTTTCAGAGATCTCAGAATCATGTGGGAAGTTAACCTAATTTGTTTCCATTAGGTTTGCAGTAAGTGCTTTGGTGTAAAATTGAAATGTATACTATTTGTATTGTCTAAGCATTGCATGCACTGAGATAAAAAATTTTTTTGTGTTGATGTGTACAGACATGAAAAAACTTTCAAACAACTCATAAACATGTGGGAAGTTAACCTAAGTTGTTTCCATTAGGTTTGCAGTCAGGACTTTAGAGTACATTTGAAATGTATACTACATTTATGTCAAAGCATTCTATACACTGAGAAATCAACCTTTTTTATCTTCATGTTCACAGGTATGAAAAAACTTTCAGACATCTCAGAATCATGTGTGAAGTTAACCTGAGGTGTTTCCATTAGGTTTGCAGTAAGTGCTTTGGCGTAACATTGAGATGTATACCGTTTGTATTGTCTAAGCATTGTATGCCCTGAGTTAAGAACTTTTTTGTGTTGATGTGTGGAGCCATGAGACAACTTTCAAACAGCTCAGAAACATGTGGGAAGTTAACTTAATATGTATCCATCTGGTTTGCACTCTGCATTTTGTTGGAAAATTGTAATGTATACCACCTTAATGTTAGAACATAGTATGCACTGAGAAAGTAACTTTTTTGTCTTGATGAACAGAGGCATGAAACAACTTTCAACCTACTCATACTCATGTGGGAAGTTAACCTAAGGTGTTTCCATTAGGTTTGCAGTAAGTGCTTTGGTGTAAAATTGAAATGTATACTATTTGTATTGTCTAAGCATTGCATGCACTGAGATAACAACTTTTTTGTGTTGACGTGTACAGCCATGAAACGACTTTCAAACTACTCATATTCATGTGGGAAGTTCACCTGAGGTGTTTCCATTAGGTTAGCAATCAGGACTTTTGAGTAGAATTGAAATGTATACTATTTGTATTGTAAAAGCATTGTATGCACTGAGAAAACAACTTTTTTGTCTTGATGTTCAGAGCCATAATACAACTTTCAAACAACTCAGAAACATGTGGGAAGTTAACCTAAGTTGTTTCCATTAGGTTTGCAGCATGAACTTTGGTGTAAAATTGAAATGTATACTATCTGTATTATCTAACCATTGTATGCCCTGAGTTAACAACTTTTTTGTGTTGATGTGTAGAGCCATGAGACAACTTTCAAACAGCTCAGAAACATGTGGGAAGTTAACTTAATATGTATCCATCTGGTTTGCCCTCTGCATTTTGTTGGAAAATTGAAATGTATACCATCTTAATGTCAGAACATAGTATGCACTCAGAAAGTAACTTTTTTGTCTTGATGAACAGAGCCATGAAACAACTTTCAGACATCTCAGAATCATGTGGGAAGTTAACCAAAGGTGCTTCCATTAGGATTGCAGTCAGGACTTTTGAGTACAATTGAAATGTATACTACTTTTATGTCAAAGCATTCTATTCACTGAGAAATCAACTTTTTTATCTTTATGTTCACAGGTTTGAAACAACTTTCAGACATCTCAGAATCAGGTGGGAAGTTAACCTAAGTTGTTTCCATTAGTTTTGCAGGATGTACTTTGGTGTAAAATTGAAATGTATACTCTATGTATTATCTAACCATTGTATGCCCTGAGTTAACAACTTTTTTGTGTTGATGTGTAGAGCCATGAGACAACTTTCAAACAGCTCAGAAACATGTGGGAAGGTAACTTAATATGTATCCATCTGGTTTGCACTCTGCATTTTGTTGGAAAATTGAAATTTATACCATCTTAATGTCAGAACATAGTATGCACTGAGAAAGTAACTTTTTTGTCTTGATGAATAGAGCCATGAAACAACTTTCAGACATCTCAGAATCATGTGGGAAGTTAACCTAAGTTGTTTCCATTAGGTTTGCAGCATGTACTTTGGTGTAAAATTGAAATGTATACTCTATGTATTATCTAACCATTGTATGCCCTGAGTTAACAACTTTTTTGTGTTGATGTGTAGAGCCATGAAACAACTTTCAAACTACTCATAAACATGTGGGAAGTTAACCTAAGGTGTTTCCATTAGGTTTGCAGTCAGGACTTTTGAGTACAATTGAAATGTATACTACATTTATGTCAAAGCATTCTATTCACTGAGAAATCAACTTTTTTGTCTTTATGTTCACAGGTATGAAAGAACTTTCAGACATCTCAGAATCATGTGGGAAGTAAATCTAAGGTGTTTCCATTAGGTTTGCAGTAAGTGCTTTGGTGTAAAATTGAGATGTATACCAGTTGTATTGTCTAAGCATTGTCTGCCCTGAGTTACAACTTTTTTCTGTTGATGTGTGGAGCCATGAGACAACTTTCAAACAGCTCAGAAACATGTGGGAAGTTAACTTAATATGTATCCATCTGGTTTGCACTCTGCATTTTGTTGGAAAATTGTAATGTATACCACCTTAACGTTAGAACATAGTATGCACTGAGAAAGTAACTTTTTTGTCTTGATGAACAGAGGCATGAAACAACTTTCAAACTACTCATACTCATGTGGGAAGTTAACCTAAGGTGTTTCCATTAGGTTTGCAGTAAGTGCTTTGGTGTAAAATTGAAATGTATACTATTTGTATTGTCTAAGCATTGCATGCACTGAGATAACAACTTTTTTGTGTTGATGTGTAGAGCCATGAGACAACTTTTAAACAGCTCAGAAACATGTGGGAAGGAAACTTAATATGTATCCATCTGGTTTGCACTCTGCATTTTGTTGGAAAATTGAAATTTATACCATCTTAATGTCAGAACATAGTATGCACTGAGAAAGTAACTTTTTTGTCTTGATGAATAGAGCCATGAAACAACTTTCAGAGATCTCAGAATCATGTGGGAAGTTAACCTAATTTGTTTCCATTAGGTTTGCAGTAAGTGCTTTGGTGTAAAATTGAAATGTATACTATTTGTATTGTCTAAGCATTGCATGCACTGAGATAAAAAATTTTTTTGTGTTGATGTGTACAGACATGAAAAAACTTTCAAACAACTCATAAACATGTGGGAAGTTAACCTAAGTTGTTTCCATTAGGTTTGCAGTCAGGACTTTAGAGTACATTTGAAATGTATACTACATTTATGTCAAAGCATTCTATACACTGAGAAATCAACCTTTTTTATCTTCATGTTCACAGGTATGAAAAAACTTTCAGACATCTCAGAATCATGTGTGAAGTTAACCTGAGGTGTTTCCATTAGGTTTGCAGTAAGTGCTTTGGCGTAACATTGAGATGTATACCGTTTGTATTGTCTAAGCATTGTATGCCCTGAGTTAAGAACTTTTTTGTGTTGATGTGTGGAGCCATGAGACAACTTTCAAACAGCTCAGAAACATGTGGGAAGTTAACTTAATATGTATCCATCTGGTTTGCACTCTGCATTTTGTTGGAAAATTGTAATGTATACCACCTTAATGTTAGAACATAGTATGCACTGAGAAAGTAACTTTTTTGTCTTGATGAACAGAGGCATGAAACAACTTTCAACCTACTCATACTCATGTGGGAAGTTAACCTAAGGTGTTTCCATTAGGTTTGCAGTAAGTGCTTTGGTGTAAAATTGAAATGTATACTATTTGTATTGTCTAAGCATTGCATGCACTGAGATAACAACTTTTTTGTGTTGACGTGTACAGCCATGAAACGACTTTCAAACTACTCATATTCATGTGGGAAGTTCACCTGAGGTGTTTCCATTAGGTTAGCAATCAGGACTTTTGAGTAGAATTGAAATGTATACTATTTGTATTGTAAAAGCATTGTATGCACTGAGAAAACAACTTTTTTGTCTTGATGTTCAGAGCCATAATACAACTTTCAAACAACTCAGAAACATGTGGGAAGTTAACCTAAGTTGTTTCCATTAGGTTTGCAGCATGAACTTTGGTGTAAAATTGAAATGTATACTATCTGTATTATCTAACCATTGTATGCCCTGAGTTAACAACTTTTTTGTGTTGATGTGTAGAGCCATGAGACAACTTTCAAACAGCTCAGAAACATGTGGGAAGTTAACTTAATATGTATCCATCTGGTTTGCCCTCTGCATTTTGTTGGAAAATTGAAATGTATACCATCTTAATGTCAGAACATAGTATGCACTCAGAAAGTAACTTTTTTGTCTTGATGAACAGAGCCATGAAACAACTTTCAGACATCTCAGAATCATGTGGGAAGTTAACCAAAGGTGCTTCCATTAGGATTGCAGTCAGGACTTTTGAGTACAATTGAAATGTATACTACTTTTATGTCAAAGCATTCTATTCACTGAGAAATCAACTTTTTTATCTTTATGTTCACAGGTTTGAAACAACTTTCAGACATCTCAGAATCAGGTGGGAAGTTAACCTAAGGTGTTTACATTAGGCTTGCAGCATGTACTTTGGTGTAAAATTGAAATGTATACTCTCTGTATTATCTAACCATTGTATGCCCTCAGTTAACAACTTTTTTGTGTTGATGTGTAGAGCCATGGGACAACTTTCAAACAACTCAGAAACATGTGGGAAGTTAACTTAATATGAATCCATCTTGTTTGCTCTCTGCATTTTGTTGGAAAATTGAAATTTATACCATCTTAATGTCAGAACATAGTATGCACTGAGAAAGTAACTTTTTTGTCTTGATGAATAGAGCCATGAAACAACTTTCAGACATCTCAGAATCATGTGGGAAGTTAACGTAATTTGTTTGCATTAGGTTTGCAGTAAGTGCTTTGGTGTAAAATTGAAATGTATACTATTTGTATTGTCTAAGTATTGCATGCACTGAGATAACAACTTTTTTGTGTTGATGTGTAGAGCCATGAGACAACTTTCAAACAGCTCAGAAACACGTGGGAAGGTAACTTAATATGTATCCATCTGGTTTGCACTCTGCATTTTGTTGGAAAATTGAAATTTATACCATCTTAATGTCAGAACATAGTATGCACTGAGAAAGTAACTTTTTTGTCTTGATGAATAGAGCCATGAAACAACTTTCAGACATCTCAGAATCATGTGGGAAGTTAACCAAAGGTGTTTCCATTAGGTTTGCAGTAAGTGCTTTGGTGTAAAATTGAAATGTATACCATTTGTATTGTCTAAGCATTGCATGCACTGAGATAACAACTCTTTTGTGTTGATGTGTACAGCCATGAAACAACATTCAACCTACTCATACTCATGTGGGAAGTTAACCTAAGTTGTTCCAATTAGGTTTGCAGTCAGGACTTTAGACTACATTTGAAGTCTATACTACATATATGTCAAAGCATTCTATACACTGAGAAATCAACCTTTTTTATCTTCATGCTCACAGGTATGAAAAAACTTTCAGACATCTCAGAATCATGTGGGAAGTTAACCTAAGGTGTTTCCATTAGGTTTGCAGTTAGTGCTTTGGTGTAAAATTGAGATGTATACCGTTTGTATTGTCTATGCATTGCATGCACTGAGATAACAACTTCTTTGTGTTGACGTGGACAGCCATGAAACGACTTTCAAACTACTCATATTCATGTGGGAAGTTCACCTGAGGTGTTTCCATTAGGTTAGCAATCAGGACTTTTGAGTAGAATTGAAATGTATACTATTTGTATTGTAAAAGCATTGTATGCACTGAGAAAACAACTTTTTTGTCTTGATGTTCAGAGCCATAATACAACTTTCAAACAACTCAGAAACATGTGGGAAGTTAACCTACGTTGTTTCCATTAGGTTTGCAGCATGAACTTTGGTGTAAAATTGAAATGTATACTCTCTGTATTATCTAACCATTGTATGCCCTGAGTTAACAACTTTTTTGTGTTGATGTGTAGAGCCATGAGACAACTTCAAACAGCTCAGAAACATGTGGGAAGTTAACTTAATATGAATCCATCTTGTTTGCCCTCTGCATTTTGTTGGAAAATTCAAATGTATACCATCTTAATGTCAGAACATCGTATGCACTGAGAAAGTAACTTTTTTGTCTTGATGAACAGAGCCATGAAACAACTTTCAAACATCTCAGAATCATGTGGGAAGTTACCCTGAGGTGTTTCCATTAGGTTTGCAGTAAGTGCTTTGGTGTAAAATTGAAATGTATACTATTTGTATTGTCTAAGCATTGCATGCCCTGAGTTAACAACTTTTTTGTGTTGATGTGTACAGCCATGAAACTACTTTCAAACTGCTCATAATCATGTTGGAAGTTATCCTAAGGTGTTTCCATGAGATTTGCCATCAGGACTTTTGAGAACATTTGAAATGTATAGTATTTGTACTGTAAAAGCATTGTATGCACTGAGAAAACAACTTTTTTGTCTTGATGTTCAGAGCCATAATACAACTTTCAAACAACTCAGAAACATGTGGGAAGTTAACCTAAGGTGTTTCCATTAGGTTTGCAGTCAGGACTTTTGAGTACAATTGAAATGTATACTACATTTATGTCAAAGCATTCTATTCACTGAGAAATCAACTTTTTTGTCTTTATGTTCACAGAACTTTCAGACATCTCAGAATCATGTGGGAAGTAAATCTAAGGTGTTTCCATTAGGTTTGCAGTAAGTGCTTTGGTGTAAAATTGAGATGTATACCAGTTGTATTGTCTAAGCATTGTCTGCCCTGAGTTAACAACTTTTTTCTGTTGATGTGTGGAGCCATGAGACAACTTTCAAACAGCTCAGAAACATGTGGGAAGTTAACTTAATATGTATCCATCTGGTTTGCACTCTGCATTTTGTTGGAAAATTGTAATGTATACCACCTTAACGTTAGAACATAGTATGCACTGAGAAAGTAACTTTTTTGTCTTGATGAACAGAGGCATGAAACAACTTTCAAACTACTCATACTCATGTGGGAACTAAACTAAGGTGTTTGCATTAGGTTTGCAGTAAGTGCTTTGGTGTAAAATTGAAATGTATACTATTTGTATTGTCTAAGCATTGCATGCACTGAGATGAAAATTTTTTGTGTTGATGTGTAGAGCCATGAGACAACTTTCAAACAGCTGAGAAACATGTGGGAAGTTAACTTAATATGCATCCATCTGGTTTGCCCTCTGCATTTTGTTGGAAAATTGAAATGTATACCATCTTAATGTCAGAACATAGTATGCACTGAGAAAGTAACTTTTTTGCTTTGATGAACAGAGGCATGAAACAACTTTCAACCTACTCATACTCATGTGGGAAGTTAACCTAAGGTGTTTCCATTAGGTTTGCAGTAAGTGCTTTGGTGTAAAATTGAAATGTATACTATTTGTATTGTCTAAGCATTGCATGCACTGAGATAAAAACTTTTTTGTGTTGATGTGTAGAGCCATGAGACAACTTTCAAACAGCTCAGAAACATGTGGGAAGTTAACTTAATATGTATCCATCTGGTTTGCCCTCTACATTTTGTTGGATAATTGAAATGTATACCATCTTAATGTCAGACATAGTATGCACTGAGATATTAACTTTTTTGTCTTGATGAACAGAGCCATGAAACAACTTTCAGACATCTCAGAATCATGTGGGAAGTTAACCAAAGGTGTTCCATTAGGTTTGCAGTAAGTGCTTTGGTGTAAAATTGAAATGTATACTATTTGTATTGTCTAAGCATTGCATGCACTGAGATAAAAACTTTTTTGTGTTGATGTGTGGAGCCATGAGACAACTTTCAAACAGCTCAGAAACATGTGGGAAGTTAACTTAATATGTATCCATCTGGTTTGCACTCTGCATTTTGTTGGAAAATTGTAATGTATACCACCTTAATGTTAGAACATAGTATGCACTGAGAAAGTAACTTTTTTGTCTTGATGAACAGAGGCATGAAACAACTTTCAACCTACTCATACTCATGTGGGAAGTTAACCTAAGGTGTTTCCATTAGGTTTGCAGTAAGTGCTTTGGTGTAAAATTGAAATGTATACTATTTGTATTGTCTAAGCATTGCATGCACTGAGATAACAACTTTTTTGTGTTGACGTGTACAGCCATGAAACGACTTTCAAACTACTCATATTCATGTGGGAAGTTCACCTGAGGTGTTTCCATTAGGTTAGCAATCAGGACTTTTGAGTAGAATTGAAATGTATACTATTTGTATTGTAAAAGCATTGTATGCACTGAGAAAACAACTTTTTTGTCTTGATGTTCAGAGCCATAATACAACTTTCAAACAACTCAGAAACATGTGGGAAGTTAACCTAAGTTGTTTCCATTAGGTTTGCAGCATGAACTTTGGTGTAAAATTGAAATGTATACTATCTGTATTATCTAACCATTGTATGCCCTGAGTTAACAACTTTTTTGTGTTGATGTGTAGAGCCATGAGACAACTTTCAAACAGCTCAGAAACATGTGGGAAGTTAACTTAATATGTATCCATCTGGTTTGCCCTCTGCATTTTGTTGGAAAATTGAAATGTATACCATCTTAATGTCAGAACATAGTATGCACTCAGAAAGTAACTTTTTTGTCTTGATGAACAGAGCCATGAAACAACTTTCAGACATCTCAGAATCATGTGGGAAGTTAACCAAAGGTGCTTCCATTAGGATTGCAGTCAGGACTTTTGAGTACAATTGAAATGTATACTACTTTTATGTCAAAGCATTGTATGCACTGAGAAAACAACTTTTTTGTCTTGATGTTCAGAGCCATAATACAACTTGCAAACAACTCAGAAACATTTGGGAAGTTAACCTAAGTTGTTTCCATTAGTTTTGCAGGATGTACTTTGGTGTAAAATTGAAATGTATACTCTATGTATTATCTAACCATTGTATGCCCTGAGTTAACAACTTTTTTGTGTTGATGTGTAGAGCCATGAGACAACTTTCAAACAGCTCAGAAACATGTGGGAAGGTAACTTAATATGTATCCATCTGGTTTGCACTCTGCATTTTGTTGGAAAATTGAAATTTATACCATCTTAATGTCAGAACATAGTATGCACTGAGAAAGTAACTTTTTTGTCTTGATGAATAGAGCCATGAAACAACTTTCAGACATCTCAGAATCATGTGGGAAGTTAACCTAAGTTGTTTCCATTAGGTTTGCAGCATGTACTTTGGTGTAAAATTGAAATGTATACTCTATGTATTATCTAACCATTGTATGCCCTGAGTTAACAACTTTTTTGTGTTGATGTGTAGAGCCATGAAACAACTTTCAAACTACTCATAAACATGTGGGAAGTTAACCTAAGGTGTTTCCATTAGGTTTGCAGTCAGGACTTTTGAGTACAATTGAAATGTATACTACATTTATGTCAAAGCATTCTATTCACTGAGAAATCAACTTTTTTGTCTTTATGTTCACAGGTATGAAAGAACTTTCAGACATCTCAGAATCATGTGGGAAGTAAATCTAAGGTGTTTCCATTAGGTTTGCAGTAAGTGCTTTGGTGTAAAATTGAGATGTATACCAGTTGTATTGTCTAAGCATTGTCTGCCCTGAGTTAACAACTTTTTTCTGTTGATGTGTGGAGCCATGAGACAACTTTCAAACAGCTCAGAAACATGTGGGAAGTTAACTTAATATGTATCCATCTGGTTTGCACTCTGCATTTTGTTGGAAAATTGTAATGTATACCACCTTAACGTTAGAACATAGTATGCACTGAGAAAGTAACTTTTTTGTCTTGATGAACAGAGGCATGAAACAACTTTCAAACTACTCATACTCATGTGGGAAGTTAACCTAAGGTGTTTCCATTAGGTTTGCAGTAAGTGCTTTGGTGTAAAATTGAAATGTATACTATTTGTATTGTCTAAGCATTGCATGCACTGAGATAACAACTTTTTTGTGTTGATGTGTAGAGCCATGAGACAACTTTTAAACAGCTCAGAAACATGTGGGAAGGAAACTTAATATGTATCCATCTGGTTTGCACTCTGCATTTTGTTGGAAAATTGAAATTTATACCATCTTAATGTCAGAACATAGTATGCACTGAGAAAGTAACTTTTTTGTCTTGATGAATAGAGCCATGAAACAACTTTCAGAGATCTCAGAATCATGTGGGAAGTTAACCTAATTTGTTTCCATTAGGTTTGCAGTAAGTGCTTTGGTGTAAAATTGAAATGTATACTATTTGTATTGTCTAAGCATTGCATGCACTGAGATAAAAAATTTTTTTGTGTTGATGTGTACAGACATGAAAAAACTTTCAAACTACTCATAAACATGTGGGAAGTTAACCTAAGTTGTTTCCATTAGGTTTGCAGTCAGGACTTTAGAGTACATTTGAAATGTATACTACATTTATGTCAAAGCATTCTATACACTGAGAAATCAACCTTTTTTATCTTCATGTTCACAGGTATGAAAAAACTTTCAGACATCTCAGAATCATGTGTGAAGTTAACCTGAGGTGTTTCCATTAGGTTTGCAGTAAGTGCTTTGGCGTAACATTGAGATGTATACCGTTTGTATTGTCTAAGCATTGTATGCCCTGAGTTAAGAACTTTTTTGTGTTGATGTGTGGAGCCATGAGACAACTTTCAAACAGCTCAGAAACATGTGGGAAGTTAACTTAATATGTATCCATCTGGTTTGCACTCTGCATTTTGTTGGAAAATTGTAATGTATACCACCTTAATGTTAGAACATAGTATGCACTGAGAAAGTAACTTTTTTGTCTTGATGAACAGAGGCATGAAACAACTTTCAACCTACTCATACTCATGTGGGAAGTTAACCTAAGGTGTTTCCATTAGGTTTGCAGTAAGTGCTTTGGTGTAAAATTGAAATGTATACTATTTGTATTGTCTAAGCATTGCATGCACTGAGATAACAACTTTTTTGTGTTGACGTGTACAGCCATGAAACGACTTTCAAACTACTCATATTCATGTGGGAAGTTCACCTGAGGTGTTTCCATTAGGTTAGCAATCAGGACTTTTGAGTAGAATTGAAATGTATACTATTTGTATTGTAAAAGCATTGTATGCACTGAGAAAACAACTTTTTTGTCTTGATGTTCAGAGCCATAATACAACTTTCAAACAACTCAGAAACATGTGGGAAGTTAACCTAAGTTGTTTCCATTAGGTTTGCAGCATGAACTTTGGTGTAAAATTGAAATGTATACTATCTGTATTATCTAACCATTGTATGCCCTGAGTTAACAACTTTTTTGTGTTGATGTGTAGAGCCATGAGACAACTTTCAAACAGCTCAGAAACATGTGGGAAGTTAACTTAATATGTATCCATCTGGTTTGCCCTCTGCATTTTGTTGGAAAATTGAAATGTATACCATCTTAATGTCAGAACATAGTATGCACTCAGAAAGTAACTTTTTTGTCTTGATGAACAGAGCCATGAAACAACTTTCAGACATCTCAGAATCATGTGGGAAGTTAACCAAAGGTGCTTCCATTAGGATTGCAGTCAGGACTTTTGAGTACAATTGAAATGTATACTACTTTTATGTCAAAGCATTCTATTCACTGAGAAATCAACTTTTTTATCTTTATGTTCACAGGTTTGAAACAACTTTCAGACATCTCAGAATCAGGTGGGAAGTTAACCTAAGGTGTTTACATTAGGCTTGCAGCATGTACTTTGGTGTAAAATTGAAATGTATACTCTCTGTATTATCTAACCATTGTATGCCCTCAGTTAACAACTTTTTTGTGTTGATGTGTAGAGCCATGGGACAACTTTCAAACAACTCAGAAACATGTGGGAAGTTAACTTAATATGAATCCATCTTGTTTGCTCTCTGCATTTTGTTGGAAAATTGAAATTTATACCATCTTAATGTCAGAACATAGTATGCACTGAGAAAGTAACTTTTTTGTCTTGATGAATAGAGCCATGAAACAACTTTCAGACATCTCAGAATCATGTGGGAAGTTAACGTAATTTGTTTGCATTAGGTTTGCAGTAAGTGCTTTGGTGTAAAATTGAAATGTATACTATTTGTATTGTCTAAGTATTGCATGCACTGAGATAACAACTTTTTTGTGTTGATGTGTAGAGCCATGAGACAACTTTCAAACAGCTCAGAAACACGTGGGAAGGTAACTTAATATGTATCCATCTGGTTTGCACTCTGCATTTTGTTGGAAAATTGAAATTTATACCATCTTAATGTCAGAACATAGTATGCACTGAGAAAGTAACTTTTTTGTCTTGATGAATAGAGCCATGAAACAACTTTCAGACATCTCAGAATCATGTGGGAAGTTAACCAAAGGTGTTTCCATTAGGTTTGCAGTAAGTGCTTTGGTGTAAAATTGAAATGTATACCATTTGTATTGTCTAAGCATTGCATGCACTGAGATAACAACTCTTTTGTGTTGATGTGCACAGCCATGAAACAACATTCAACCTACTCATACTCATGTGGGAAGTTAACCTAAGTTGTTCCAATTAGGTTTGCAGTCAGGACTTTAGACTACATTTGAAGTCTATACTACATATATGTCAAAGCATTCTATACACTGAGAAATCAACCTTTTTTATCTTCATGCTCACAGGTATGAAAAAACTTTCAGACATCTCAGAATCATGTGGGATGTTAACCTAAGGTGTTTCCATTAGGTTTGCAGTTAGTGCTTTGGTGTAAAATTGAGATGTATACCGTTTGTATTGTCTATGCATTGCATGCACTGAGATAACAACTTCTTTGTGTTGACGTGGACAGCCATGAAACGACTTTCAAACTACTCATATTCATGTGGGAAGTTCACCTGAGGTGTTTCCATTAGGTTAGCAATCAGGACTTTTGAGTAGAATTGAAATGTATACTATTTGTATTGTAAAAGCATTGTATGCACTGAGAAAACAACTTTTTTGTCTTGATGTTCAGAGCCATAATACAACTTTCAAACAACTCAGAAACATGTGGGAAGTTAACCTACGTTGTTTCCATTAGGTTTGCAGCATGAACTTTGGTGTAAAATTGAAATGTATACTCTCTGTATTATCTAACCATTGTATGCCCTGAGTTAACAACTTTTTTGTGTTGATGTGTAGAGCCATGAGACAACTTCAAACAGCTCAGAAACATGTGGGAAGTTAACTTAATATGAATCCATCTTGTTTGCCCTCTGCATTTTGTTGGAAAATTCAAATGTATACCATCTTAATGTCAGAACATCGTATGCACTGAGAAAGTAACTTTTTTGTCTTGATGAACAGAGCCATGAAACAACTTTCAAACATCTCAGAATCATGTGGGAAGTTACCCTGAGGTGTTTCCATTAGGTTTGCAGTAAGTGCTTTGGTGTAAAATTGAAATGTATACTATTTGTATTGTCTAAGCATTGCATGCCCTGAGTTAACAACTTTTTTGTGTTGATGTGTACAGCCATGAAACTACTTTCAAACTGCTCATAATCATGTTGGAAGTTATCCTAAGGTGTTTCCATGAGATTTGCCATCAGGACTTTTGAGAACATTTGAAATGTATAGTATTTGTACTGTAAAAGCATTGTATGCACTGAGAAAACAACTTTTTTGTCTTGATGTTCAGAGCCATAATACAACTTTCAAACAACTCAGAAACATGTGGGAAGTTAACCTAAGGTGTTTCCATTAGGTTTGCAGTCAGGACTTTTGAGTACAATTGAAATGTATACTACATTTATGTCAAAGCATTCTATTCACTGAGAAATCAACTTTTTTGTCTTTATGTTCACAGAACTTTCAGACATCTCAGAATCATGTGGGAAGTAAATCTAAGGTGTTTCCATTAGGTTTGCAGTAAGTGCTTTGGTGTAAAATTGAGATGTATACCAGTTGTATTGTCTAAGCATTGTCTGCCCTGAGTTAACAACTTTTTTCTGTTGATGTGTGGAGCCATGAGACAACTTTCAAACAGCTCAGAAACATGTGGGAAGTTAACTTAATATGTATCCATCTGGTTTGCACTCTGCATTTTGTTGGAAAATTGTAATGTATACCACCTTAACGTTAGAACATAGTATGCACTGAGAAAGTAACTTTTTTGTCTTGATGAACAGAGGCATGAAACAACTTTCAAACTACTCATACTCATGTGGGAACTAAACTAAGGTGTTTGCATTAGGTTTGCAGTAAGTGCTTTGGTGTAAAATTGAAATGTATACTATTTGTATTGTCTAAGCATTGCATGCACTGAGATGAAAATTTTTTGTGTTGATGTGTAGAGCCATGAGACAACTTTCAAACAGCTGAGAAACATGTGGGAAGTTAACTTAATATGCATCCATCTGGTTTGCCCTCTGCATTTTGTTGGAAAATTGAAATGTATACCATCTTAATGTCAGAACATAGTATGCACTGAGAAAGTAACTTTTTTGCTTTGATGAACAGAGGCATGAAACAACTTTCAACCTACTCATACTCATGTGGGAAGTTAACCTAAGGTGTTTCCATTAGGTTTGCAGTAAGTGCTTTGGTGTAAAATTGAAATGTATACTATTTGTATTGTCTAAGCATTGCATGCACTGAGATAAAAACTTTTTTGTGTTGATGTGTAGAGCCATGAGACAACTTTCAAACAGCTCAGAAACATGTGGGAAGTTAACTTAATATGTATCCATCTGGTTTGCCCTCTACATTTTGTTGGATAATTGAAATGTATACCATCTTAATGTCAGACATAGTATGCACTGAGATATTAACTTTTTTGTCTTGATGAACAGAGCCATGAAACAACTTTCAGACATCTCAGAATCATGTGGGAAGTTAACCAAAGGTGTTCCATTAGGTTTGCAGTAAGTGCTTTGGTGTAAAATTGAAATGTATACTATTTGTATTGTCTAAGCATTGCATGCACTGAGATAAAAACTTTTTTGTGTTGATGTGTGGAGCCATGAGACAACTTTCAAACAGCTCAGAAACATGTGGGAAGTTAACTTAATATGTATCCATCTGGTTTGCACTCTGCATTTTGTTGGAAAATTGTAATGTATACCACCTTAATGTTAGAACATAGTATGCACTGAGAAAGTAACTTTTTTGTCTTGATGAACAGAGGCATGAAACAACTTTCAACCTACTCATACTCATGTGGGAAGTTAACCTAAGGTGTTTCCATTAGGTTTGCAGTAAGTGCTTTGGTGTAAAATTGAAATGTATACTATTTGTATTGTCTAAGCATTGCATGCACTGAGATAACAACTTTTTTGTGTTGACGTGTACAGCCATGAAACGACTTTCAAACTACTCATATTCATGTGGGAAGTTCACCTGAGGTGTTTCCATTAGGTTAGCAATCAGGACTTTTGAGTAGAATTGAAATGTATACTATTTGTATTGTAAAAGCATTGTATGCACTGAGAAAACAACTTTTTTGTCTTGATGTTCAGAGCCATAATACAACTTTCAAACAACTCAGAAACATGTGGGAAGTTAACCTAAGTTGTTTCCATTAGGTTTGCAGCATGAACTTTGGTGTAAAATTGAAATGTATACTATCTGTATTATCTAACCATTGTATGCCCTGAGTTAACAACTTTTTTGTGTTGATGTGTAGAGCCATGAGACAACTTTCAAACAGCTCAGAAACATGTGGGAAGTTAACTTAATATGTATCCATCTGGTTTGCCCTCTGCATTTTGTTGGAAAATTGAAATGTATACCATCTTAATGTCAGAACATAGTATGCACTCAGAAAGTAACTTTTTTGTCTTGATGAACAGAGCCATGAAACAACTTTCAGACATCTCAGAATCATGTGGGAAGTTAACCAAAGGTGCTTCCATTAGGATTGCAGTCAGGACTTTTGAGTACAATTGAAATGTATACTACTTTTATGTCAAAGCATTGTATGCACTGAGAAAACAACTTTTTTGTCTTGATGTTCAGAGCCATAATACAACTTGCAAACAACTCAGAAACATTTGGGAAGTTAACCTAAGTTGTTTCCATTAGTTTTGCAGGATGTACTTTGGTGTAAAATTGAAATGTATACTCTATGTATTATCTAACCATTGTATGCCCTGAGTTAACAACTTTTTTGTGTTGATGTGTAGAGCCATGAGACAACTTTCAAACAGCTCAGAAACATGTGGGAAGGTAACTTAATATGTATCCATCTGGTTTGCACTCTGCATTTTGTTGGAAAATTGAAATTTATACCATCTTAATGTCAGAACATAGTATGCACTGAGAAAGTAACTTTTTTGTCTTGATGAATAGAGCCATGAAACAACTTTCAGACATCTCAGAATCATGTGGGAAGTTAACCTAAGTTGTTTCCATTAGGTTTGCAGCATGTACTTTGGTGTAAAATTGAAATGTATACTCTATGTATTATCTAACCATTGTATGCCCTGAGTTAACAACTTTTTTGTGTTGATGTGTAGAGCCATGAAACAACTTTCAAACTACTCATAAACATGTGGGAAGTTAACCTAAGGTGTTTCCATTAGGTTTGCAGTCAGGACTTTTGAGTACAATTGAAATGTATACTACATTTATGTCAAAGCATTCTATTCACTGAGAAATCAACTTTTTTGTCTTTATGTTCACAGGTATGAAAGAACTTTCAGACATCTCAGAATCATGTGGGAAGTAAATCTAAGGTGTTTCCATTAGGTTTGCAGTAAGTGCTTTGGTGTAAAATTGAGATGTATACCAGTTGTATTGTCTAAGCATTGTCTGCCCTGAGTTAACAACTTTTTTCTGTTGATGTGTGGAGCCATGAGACAACTTTCAAACAGCTCAGAAACATGTGGGAAGTTAACTTAATATGTATCCATCTGGTTTGCACTCTGCATTTTGTTGGAAAATTGTAATGTATACCACCTTAACGTTAGAACATAGTATGCACTGAGAAAGTAACTTTTTTGTCTTGATGAACAGAGGCATGAAACAACTTTCAAACTACTCATACTCATGTGGGAAGTTAACCTAAGGTGTTTCCATTAGGTTTGCAGTAAGTGCTTTGGTGTAAAATTGAAATGTATACTATTTGTATTGTCTAAGCATTGCATGCACTGAGATAACAACTTTTTTGTGTTGATGTGTAGAGCCATGAGACAACTTTTAAACAGCTCAGAAACATGTGGGAAGGAAACTTAATATGTATCCATCTGGTTTGCACTCTGCATTTTGTTGGAAAATTGAAATTTATACCATCTTAATGTCAGAACATAGTATGCACTGAGAAAGTAACTTTTTTGTCTTGATGAATAGAGCCATGAAACAACTTTCAGAGATCTCAGAATCATGTGGGAAGTTAACCTAATTTGTTTCCATTAGGTTTGCAGTAAGTGCTTTGGTGTAAAATTGAAATGTATACTATTTGTATTGTCTAAGCACTGCATGCACTGAGATAAAAAATTTTTTGTGTTGATGTGTACAGACATGAAAAAACTTTCAAACAACTCATAAACATGTGGGAAGTTAACCTAAGTTGTTTCCATTAGGTTTGCAGTCAGGACTTTAGAGTACATTTGAAATGTATACTACATTTATGTCAAAGCATTCTATACACTGAGAAATCAACCTTTTTTATCTTCATGTTCACAGGTATGAAAAAACTTTCAGACATCTCAGAATCATGTGTGAAGTTAACCTGAGGTGTTTCCATTAGGTTTGCAGTAAGTGCTTTGGCGTAACATTGAGATGTATACCGTTTGTATTGTCTAAGCATTGTATGCCCTGAGTTAAGAACTTTTTTGTGTTGATGTGTGGAGCCATGAGACAACTTTCAAACAGCTCAGAAACATGTGGGAAGTTAACTTAATATGTATCCATCTGGTTTGCACTCTGCATTTTGTTGGAAAATTGTAATGTATACCACCTTAATGTTAGAACATAGTATGCACTGAGAAAGTAACTTTTTTGTCTTGATGAACAGAGGCATGAAACAACTTTCAACCTACTCATACTCATGTGGGAAGTTAACCTAAGGTGTTTCCATTAGGTTTGCAGTAAGTGCTTTGGTGTAAAATTGAAATGTATACTATTTGTATTGTCTAAGCATTGCATGCACTGAGATAACAACTTTTTTGTGTTGACGTGTACAGCCATGAAACGACTTTCAAACTACTCATATTCATGTGGGAAGTTCACCTGAGGTGTTTCCATTAGGTTAGCAATCAGGACTTTTGAGTAGAATTGAAATGTATACTATTTGTATTGTAAAAGCATTGTATGCACTGAGAAAACAACTTTTTTGTCTTGATGTTCAGAGCCATAATACAACTTTCAAACAACTCAGAAACATGTGGGAAGTTAACCTAAGTTGTTTCCATTAGGTTTGCAGCATGAACTTTGGTGTAAAATTGAAATGTATACTATCTGTATTATCTAACCATTGTATGCCCTGAGTTAACAACTTTTTTGTGTTGATGTGTAGAGCCATGAGACAACTTTCAAACAGCTCAGAAACATGTGGGAAGTTAACTTAATATGTATCCATCTGGTTTGCCCTCTGCATTTTGTTGGAAAATTGAAATGTATACCATCTTAATGTCAGAACATAGTATGCACTCAGAAAGTAACTTTTTTGTCTTGATGAACAGAGCCATGAAACAACTTTCAGACATCTCAGAATCATGTGGGAAGTTAACCAAAGGTGCTTCCATTAGGATTGCAGTCAGGACTTTTGAGTACAATTGAAATGTATACTACTTTTATGTCAAAGCATTCTATTCACTGAGAAATCAACTTTTTTATCTTTATGTTCACAGGTTTGAAACAACTTTCAGACATCTCAGAATCAGGTGGGAAGTTAACCTAAGTTGTTTCCATTAGTTTTGCAGGATGTACTTTGGTGTAAAATTGAAATGTATACTCTATGTATTATCTAACCATTGTATGCCCTGAGTTAACAACTTTTTTGTGTTGATGTGTAGAGCCATGAGACAACTTTCAAACAGCTCAGAAACATGTGGGAAGGTAACTTAATATGTATCCATCTGGTTTGCACTCTGCATTTTGTTGGAAAATTGAAATTTATACCATCTTAATGTCAGAACATAGTATGCACTGAGAAAGTAACTTTTTTGTCTTGATGAATAGAGCCATGAAACAACTTTCAGACATCTCAGAATCATGTGGGAAGTTAACCTAAGTTGTTTCCATTAGGTTTGCAGCATGTACTTTGGTGTAAAATTGAAATGTATACTCTATGTATTATCTAACCATTGTATGCCCTGAGTTAACAACTTTTTTGTGTTGATGTGTAGAGCCATGAAACAACTTTCAAACTACTCATAAACATGTGGGAAGTTAACCTAAGGTGTTTCCATTAGGTTTGCAGTCAGGACTTTTGAGTACAATTGAAATGTATACTACATTTATGTCAAAGCATTCTATTCACTGAGAAATCAACTTTTTTGTCTTTATGTTCACAGGTATGAAAGAACTTTCAGACATCTCAGAATCATGTGGGAAGTAAATCTAAGGTGTTTCCATTAGGTTTGCAGTAAGTGCTTTGGTGTAAAATTGAGATGTATACCAGTTGTATTGTCTAAGCATTGTCTGCCCTGAGTTAACAACTTTTTTCTGTTGATGTGTGGAGCCATGAGACAACTTTCAAACAGCTCAGAAACATGTGGGAAGTTAACTTAATATGTATCCATCTGGTTTGCACTCTGCATTTTGTTGGAAAATTGTAATGTATACCACCTTAACGTTAGAACATAGTATGCACTGAGAAAGTAACTTTTTTGTCTTGATGAACAGAGGCATGAAACAACTTTCAAACTACTCATACTCATGTGGGAAGTTAACCTAAGGTGTTTCCATTAGGTTTGCAGTAAGTGCTTTGGTGTAAAATTGAAATGTATACTATTTGTATTGTCTAAGCATTGCATGCACTGAGATAACAACTTTTTTGTGTTGATGTGTAGAGCCATGAGACAACTTTTAAACAGCTCAGAAACATGTGGGAAGGAAACTTAATATGTATCCATCTGGTTTGCACTCTGCATTTTGTTGGAAAATTGAAATTTATACCATCTTAATGTCAGAACATAGTATGCACTGAGAAAGTAACTTTTTTGTCTTGATGAATAGAGCCATGAAACAACTTTCAGAGATCTCAGAATCATGTGGGAAGTTAACCTAATTTGTTTCCATTAGGTTTGCAGTAAGTGCTTTGGTGTAAAATTGAAATGTATACTATTTGTATTGTCTAAGCATTGCATGCACTGAGATAAAAAATTTTTTTGTGTTGATGTGTACAGACATGAAAAAACTTTCAAACAACTCATAAACATGTGGGAAGTTAACCTAAGTTGTTTCCATTAGGTTTGCAGTCAGGACTTTAGAGTACATTTGAAATGTATACTACATTTATGTCAAAGCATTCTATACACTGAGAAATCAACCTTTTTTATCTTCATGTTCACAGGTATGAAAAAACTTTCAGACATCTCAGAATCATGTGTGAAGTTAACCTGAGGTGTTTCCATTAGGTTTGCAGTAAGTGCTTTGGCGTAACATTGAGATGTATACCGTTTGTATTGTCTAAGCATTGTATGCCCTGAGTTAAGAACTTTTTTGTGTTGATGTGTGGAGCCATGAGACAACTTTCAAACAGCTCAGAAACATGTGGGAAGTTAACTTAATATGTATCCATCTGGTTTGCACTCTGCATTTTGTTGGAAAATTGTAATGTATACCACCTTAATGTTAGAACATAGTATGCACTGAGAAAGTAACTTTTTTGTCTTGATGAACAGAGGCATGAAACAACTTTCAACCTACTCATACTCATGTGGGAAGTTAACCTAAGGTGTTTCCATTAGGTTTGCAGTAAGTGCTTTGGTGTAAAATTGAAATGTATACTATTTGTATTGTCTAAGCATTGCATGCACTGAGATAACAACTTTTTTGTGTTGACGTGTACAGCCATGAAACGACTTTCAAACTACTCATATTCATGTGGGAAGTTCACCTGAGGTGTTTCCATTAGGTTAGCAATCAGGACTTTTGAGTAGAATTGAAATGTATACTATTTGTATTGTAAAAGCATTGTATGCACTGAGAAAACAACTTTTTTGTCTTGATGTTCAGAGCCATAATACAACTTTCAAACAACTCAGAAACATGTGGGAAGTTAACCTAAGTTGTTTCCATTAGGTTTGCAGCATGAACTTTGGTGTAAAATTGAAATGTATACTATCTGTATTATCTAACCATTGTATGCCCTGAGTTAACAACTTTTTTGTGTTGATGTGTAGAGCCATGAGACAACTTTCAAACAGCTCAGAAACATGTGGGAAGTTAACTTAATATGTATCCATCTGGTTTGCCCTCTGCATTTTGTTGGAAAATTGAAATGTATACCATCTTAATGTCAGAACATAGTATGCACTCAGAAAGTAACTTTTTTGTCTTGATGAACAGAGCCATGAAACAACTTTCAGACATCTCAGAATCATGTGGGAAGTTAACCAAAGGTGCTTCCATTAGGATTGCAGTCAGGACTTTTGAGTACAATTGAAATGTATACTACTTTTATGTCAAAGCATTCTATTCACTGAGAAATCAACTTTTTTATCTTTATGTTCACAGGTTTGAAACAACTTTCAGACATCTCAGAATCAGGTGGGAAGTTAACCTAAGGTGTTTACATTAGGCTTGCAGCATGTACTTTGGTGTAAAATTGAAATGTATACTCTCTGTATTATCTAACCATTGTATGCCCTCAGTTAACAACTTTTTTGTGTTGATGTGTAGAGCCATGGGACAACTTTCAAACAACTCAGAAACATGTGGGAAGTTAACTTAATATGAATCCATCTTGTTTGCTCTCTGCATTTTGTTGGAAAATTGAAATTTATACCATCTTAATGTCAGAACATAGTATGCACTGAGAAAGTAACTTTTTTGTCTTGATGAATAGAGCCATGAAACAACTTTCAGACATCTCAGAATCATGTGGGAAGTTAACGTAATTTGTTTGCATTAGGTTTGCAGTAAGTGCTTTGGTGTAAAATTGAAATGTATACTATTTGTATTGTCT
>NW_027277461.1:0-17500 GCF_030028105.1 Mobula birostris
CATTCATTCTGTCTCTCTCACACACGCATTACCCCTCTCTCTCTGACACATGCATCCCCTCTGTCTCACTCACACACACATTCCCTCTGTCTCTCTCTCACACACACATTCCCTCTCTCTCTCTCACTCACACACATTCCCTCTCTCTCACACACAGACATTCGCTCTGTCTCTCTCTCACACACACAGCCCCCACTGTCTCACACATTCCCTCTCTCTCTCACACACACACATTCCCTCTCTCTCTCACACACACACATTCCCTCTCTCTCTAACACACACACACACACACACACACACACACACACACACACACACACTCCCTCTCTCTCCCTCACAGACACATATATCCTCTCACTCTCACACGCACACATTCCCTCTCTCTCTCACACACACATTTCACCTCTCTCTCTCACACACATTCCCTATCTCCCTCACATACACATTCCCTCTCTCTCACACACACATTCCCTCTCTCTCTCACACACACATTCCCTCTCTCTCTCATACACACATTCCCTCTCGCTCTCTCTCACACAGACATTCCCTCTGTCTCTCATACGTACATTCCCTCTCTCTCTCTCACACACACACACATTCCCTCTGTCTCTCTCACACACACATTCCCCCTCTATCTCTCACACACGTATTCCCTCTCTCTCACACATGCATTCCCTCTCACTCACTCACACACACATTTCCTCTATCTCTCTCTCACACACACTTTAACTCTCTCTCACTCACACACACATTCCCTCTCTCTCTCACACACACAGTCCCTCTAACTCACATACACACATTCCCTCTCTCTCTCACACACACATATTCCCTCTCTCTCACACACACACACCCACATTCCCTCTCTCTCTCATACACACACTTCCTCTTGCAAACACACACATATTCCCTCTCTCTCTCTCACACACACACACACACACACACACACACATTCCCTCTCTCTCTCTCTCACAGACACACACTCTCCCTCTCTGTCACACACACAAGCTGCCTGTTTCTCTCACACACACATTCCCTCTCTCTCTCACACACACACATTTCAGCTCTCTCTCTCACACAAACTCCCTATCTCCCTCACACACACATTTCCTCTCTCTCTCACACACACATTCCCTCTCTCTCTCACACACACATTCCCTCTCTCTCTCTCTCTCTCTCTCTCACACACACACTGCTGCTCTCTCTCGCTCACACACACACATTCCTTCTGTCTCTCTCACACACACATTCCCTCTCTCTCTCTCACTCACACACACACACTGCTGCTCTCTCTCGCTCACACACACACATTCCTTCTGTCTCTCTCACACACACATTCCCCCTCTCTCTCTGACACACGCATCCCCTCTGTCTCACTCACACACACATTCCCTCTCATTTTTCACACACACACATTCCCTCTCTCTCTCTCACACACACATTCTCTCTCTCTCTCTCACAGACACACTGCTGCTCTCTCTCGCTCACACAGACACATTCATTCTGTCTCTCTCACACACGCATTACCCCTCTCTCTCTGACACATTCATCCCCTCTGTCTCACTCACACACACATTCCCTCTGTCTCTCTCTCACACACACATTCCCTCTCTCTCTCTCTCACTCACACACATTCCCTCTCTCTCACACACAGACATTCGCTCTGCCTCTCTCTCACACACACAGCCCCCACTGTCTCACACATTCCCTCTCTCTCTCACACACACACATTCCCTCTCTCTCTCACACACACACATTCCCTCTCTCTCTCACACACACATTTCACCTCTCTCTCTCACACACATTCCCTATCTCCCTCACATACACATTCCCTCTCTCTCACACACACATTCCCTCTCTCACACACACACACATTCCCTCTGTCTCTCTCACACACACATTCCCCCTCTCTCTCTCACACACGCATTCCCTCTCTCTCACACATGCATTCCCTCTCTCTCACTCACACACACATTAACTCTCTCTCACTCACACACACATTCCCTCTCTCTCTCACACACACAGTCCCTCTAACTCACATACACACATTCCCTCTCTCTCTCACACACACATATTCCCTCTCTCTCACACACACACACCCACATTCCCTCTCTCTCTCATACACACACTTCCTCTTGCAAACACACACATATTCCCTCTCTCTCTCTCTCACACACACACACACACACACATTCCCTCTCTCTCTCACAGACACACACTCTCCCTCTCTGTCACACACACAAACTGCCTGTTTCTCTCACACACACAATCCCCCTCTCTCTCATACACACATTCCCTCTCTCTCTCACACACACACACATTCTCTCTATCTCTCTCACACACACATTCCCTCTCTCTCTCACACACAGTCCCTCTAACTCACATACACACATTCCCTCTCTCTCTCCCACACTCATATTCCCTCTCTCTCTCACACACTCACTCACATTCCCTCTCTCTCTCACAGATTCCCTCTCTCTCTCATACACACACTTCCTCTCGAAAACACACACATATTCCCTCTCTCTCTCACACACACACACACACACATCCCCTCTCTCTCTCTCTCTCTCACACACACACACATTCCCTCTGTCTCTCTCACACACACATTCCCCCTCTCTCTCTCACACACGCATTCCCTCTCTCTCACACATGCATTCCCTCTCTCTCACTCACACACACATTAACTCTCTCTCACTCACACACACATTCCCTCTCTCTCTCACACACACAGTCCCTCTAACTCACATACACACATTCCCTCTCTCTCTCACACACACATATTCCCTCTCTCTCACACACACACACCCACATTCCCTCTCTCTCTCATACACACACTTCCTCTTGCAAACACACACATATTCCCTCTCTCTCTCTCACACACACACACACACATTCCCTCTCTCTCTCTCTCACAGACACACACTCTCCCTCTCTGTCACACACACAAACTGCCTGTTTCTCTCACACACACAATCCCCCTCTCTCTCATACACACATTCCCTCTCTCTCTCACACACACACACATTCTCTCTATCTCTCTCACACACACATTCCCTCTCTCTCTCACACACAGTCCCTCTAACTCACATACACACATTCCCTCTCTCTCTCCCACACTCATATTCCCTCTCTCTCTCACACACTCACTCACATTCCCTCTCTCTCTCACAGATTCCCTCTCTCTCTCATACACACACTTCCTCTCGCAAACACACACATATTCCCTCTCTCTCACACACACACACACACACATCCCCTCTCTCTCTCTCTCTCTCTCACAGACACACACTCTCCCTCTCTGTCACACACACAAGCTTCCTGTTTCTCTCACACACACATTCCCTCTCTCTCTCACACACACACATTTCACCTCTCTCTCTCACACACACTCCCTATCTCACACACACATTCCCTCTCTCTCTCACACACACATTCCCTCTCTCTCTCACACACACATTCCCTCTCTCTCTCACACACACTCACATTCCCTCTCTCTCACACACACACTCTCCCCCTCTCTCTCACACAGACAAACTCCCTGTCTCTCTCACACACACATTCCTTCTCTGCTCACACACATTTCCTCTCTCTCTCACACACACAGACATTCCCTCTCTCTCTCACACACACATTCCCTCTCTCTCACACACACACACTCCCCCTCTCTCTCACACACACAAACTCACTGTCTCTCTCACACATACATTCCCTCTCTCTCTCACACACACATTCCTTCTCTCTCTCAGACACACACATTCCCTCTCTCTGTCACAGACACACAGATACCCTCTTTCTCTCACACATACATTCCTTCTCTCGCTCTCTCTCACACACACATACATTCCCTCTCTCTCTCTCTCACACACACTTTCCCTCTCTCTCTCTCACACATAAACTCCCTCTCTCTCAGACACACACATTCCTTCTATCTCTCACACACACACATTCAATCTCTCTCTCACACACACATATACACTTCCTCCATCTCTCTCACACACACATGCCCTCTCTCCCTCACAGACACACATTGCCCCCTCTCTCTCTCTCTCTCTCACACACACACAGACACACACACACACACATACCCTCTCTCTTTCACACACCCACTCCCTCTCTTTCTCTCACACACACTCCTTGTCTCTCACACACACACATTCCCTCTCTCTCTCACACAGACATTCCCTCTCTCTCTCACACACATTCCCCCTCTCTCTCTCTCTCTCTCTCACGCACACTCCTTCTCTGTCACAGATTCTCTCTCTCTCTCTCACACACACACTCCCTCTCTCAAACACACACATTCCCTCTTTCACTCACTCACATACACTCACTCTCTCTCTCTCTCACACACACACATTCCCTCTCTCTCTCTCACACACACACACACTCCCTCTCTCACACATATTCCCTCTCTCTCACACGCACAAATTCCCTCTCTCCCTCTCTAACACACACATATTCCCTGTCTCTCTCACACACACACACACTTTCCCTCTCTCTCAGACACACACACACACACTTTCCCGTGCTCTCTCTCACACACTGATTCCCTCTCTCTCTCATACACACTTTCCCTCTCTGTCTCTCACACACAGACATTCCCTCTGTCTCTCTCGTACACACATTCCCGCTCTCTCTCAGACACATAGAATCCCTCTCTCACACACACTCACATTCCCTCTCTCACACACACACTCTCCCTCTCTCTCTCACACTCACACACTCCCCCTCTCTCTCACACATACAAACTCCCTGTCTCTCTCACACACACATTACCTCTCTCTCTCTCAGACACACACATTCCCTCTCTCTCTCACACACACACATTTCACCTCTCTCTCACACACACTCTCTATCTCACACACACATTCCCTCTCTCTCTCACAAACACATTCCCTCTCTCTCTCAGACACAGACATTTCCTCTCTCTCTCACACAAACACACACATTCCCTCTCTCTCACACACACATAAACTCACTCTCTCACACACACATTCCCTCTCTCTCACACACACATTCCCTCTCTCTCTAATACACACACATTTCCTCTCTCTCTCTCACACACACACTCCCTCTCTCCCTCACATGCACATTCCCCCCTCTCTCTCTCACACACACACTCTCATCTCTCTCTCTCTTTCACACAGTTCCCCTTGCTCTCACACATTCCCTCTCTCTCTCACAGACACACACTCCCTCTCTCTCTCTCACATACACACTCCCTGTCCTCACCCACACACACACACATTCCCTCTTTCACTCACACACACACATTCCCTCTCTCTCTCTCTCACACACACAGACACTCCCTCTGTCACAGACACATATTCCATCTCTCTCACACACACAAATTCCCTCTCTCCCACACACACACATTCCCTCTCTCTCTCACACACACACACTTTCCCTCTCTCTCAGACACACACACTCATTCCCGCGCTCTCTCTCACACACTGATTCCCCCTCTCTCTCGTACACACATTCCTGCTCTCTCTCAGACACATATATCCCCTCTCTCTCACACACACTCACATTCTCTCTCTCTCACACACACACTCTCCCTCTCTCTCTCACGCACACACACTCCCCCTCTCTCTCACACATACAAACTCCCTGTCTCACACACACACACATTCCCTCTCTCTCTCAGACACACACATTCCCTCTCTCTATCACAGACACACAGATACCCTCTCTCTCACACACACATTCCCTCTCTCTCTCACACATATTCCCTCTCTCTCTTAAAACCACACATTTCCTGTCTCTCTCTCACAGACATATTCCCTCTCTCCCTCACATACACATTCCCCCCCCACACACACACTCTCACCTCTCTCTCTCGTTCACACAGTTCCACTTGCTCTCACACATTCCCTCTCTCTCACAGACACACACTCCCTCTCTCTCTCTCACACACACACTCCCTCGTTCTCTCACACACATATTCCCTGTCTCTCACATTCCCTGTCTCTCACACACACACATTCCTTCTCTATCTCACAGATTCCCTCTCTCTCTCTCACACACACATTCCCTCACTCAAACACACGCATTCCCTCTCTCTCTCACACACACATTTCACCTCTCTCTCTCACACACATTCCCTATCTCCCTCACATACACATTCCCTCTCTCTCACACACACATTCCCTCTCTCTCTCACACACACATTCCCTCTCTCTCTCATACACACATTCCCTCTCGCTCTCTCTCACACAGACATTCCCTCTGTCTCTCATACGCACATTCCCTCTCTCTCTCTCACACACACACACATTCCCTCTGTCTCTCTCACACACACATTCCCCCTCTCTCTCTCACACACGCATTCCCTCTCTCTCACACATGCATTCCCTCTCTCTCACTCACACACACATTAACTCTCTCTCACTCACACACACATTCCCTCTCTCTCTCACACACACAGTCCCTCTAACTCACATACACACATTCCCTCTCTCTCTCACACACACATATTCCCTCTCTCTCACACACACACACCCACATTCCCTCTCTCTCTCATACACACACTTCCTCTTGCAAACACACACATATTCCCTCTCTCTCTCTCACACACACACACACACACACACATTCCCTCTCTCTCTCTCACAGACACACACTCTCCCTCTCTGTCACACACACAAACTGCCTGTTTCTCTCACACACACAATCCCCCTCTCTCTCATACACACATTCCCTCTCTCTCTCACACACACACACATTCTCTCTATCTCTCTCACACACACATTCCCTCTCTCTCTCACACACAGTCCCTCTAACTCACATACACACATTCCCTCTCTCTCTCCCACACTCATATTCCCTCTCTCTCTCACACACTCACTCATATTCCCTCTCTCTCTCACAGATTCCCTCTCTCTCTCATACACACACTTCCTCTCGCAAACACACACATATTCCCTCTCTCTCTCTCACACACACACACACATCCCCTCTCTCTCTCTCTCTCTCACACACACACACATTCCCTCTGTCTCTCTCACACACACATTCCCCCTCTCTCTCTCACACACGCATTCCCTCTCTCTCACACATGCATTCCCTCTCTCTCACTCACACACACATTAACTCTCTCTCACTCACACACACATTCCCTCTCTCTCTCACACACACAGTCCCTCTAACTCACATACACACATTCCCTCTCTCTCTCACACACACATATTCCCTCTCTCTCACACACACACACCCACATTCCCTCTCTCTCTCATACACACACTTCCTCTTGCAAACACACACATATTCCCTCTCTCTCTCTCACACACACACACACACATTCCCTCTCTCTCTCTCTCACAGACACACACTCTCCCTCTCTGTCACACACACAAACTGCCTGTTTCTCTCACACACACAATCCCCCTCTCTCTCATACACACATTCCCTCTCTCTCTCACACACACACACATTCTCTCTATCTCTCTCACACACACATTCCCTCTCTCTCTCACACACAGTCCCTCTAACTCACATACACACATTCCCTCTCTCTCTCTCACTCACACACACACACTGCTGCTCTCTCTCGCTCACACACACACATTCCTTCTGTCTCTCTCACACACACATTCCCCCTCTCTCTCTGACACACGCATCCCCTCTGTCTCACTCACACACACATTCCCTCTCATTTTTCACACACACACATTCCCTCTCATTTTTCACACACACACATTCCCTCTCTCTCTCTCACACACACATTCTCTCTCTCTCTCTCACAGACACACTGCTGCTCTCTCTCGCTCACACAGACACATTCATTCTGTCTCTCTCACACACGCATTACCCCTCTCTCTCTGACACATTCATCCCCTCTGTCTCACTCACACACACATTCCCTCTGTCTCTCTCTCACACACACATTCCCTCTCTCTCTCTCTCACTCACACACATTCCCTCTCTCTCACACACAGACATTCGCTCTGTCTCTCTCTCACACACACAGCCCCCACTGTCTCACACATTCCCTCTCTCTCTCACACACACACATTCCCTCTCTCTCTCACACACACACATTCCCTCTCTCTCTCACACACACATTTCACCTCTCTCTCTCACACACATTCCCTATCTCCCTCACATACACATTCCCTCTCTCTCACACACACATTCCCTCTCTCTCTCACACACACATTCCCTCTCTCTCTCATACACACATTCCCTCTCGCTCTCTCTCACACAGACATTCCCTCTGTCTCTCATACGCACATTCCCTCTCTCTCTCTCACACACACACACATTCCCTCTGTCTCTCTCACACACACATTCCCCCTCTCTCTCTCACACACGCATTCCCTCTCTCTCACACATGCATTCCCTCTCTCTCACTCACACACACATTAACTCTCTCTCACTCACACACACATTCCCTCTCTCTCTCACACACACAGTCCCTCTAACTCACATACACACATTCCCTCTCTCTCTCACACACACATATTCCCTCTCTCTCACACACACACACCCACATTCCCTCTCTCTCTCATACACACACTTCCTCTTGCAAACACACACATATTCCTTCTCTCTCTCTCACACACACACACACACATTCCCTCTCTCTCTTTCTCACAGACACACACTCTCCCTCTCTGTCACACACACAAACTGCCTGTTTCTCTCACACACACAATCCCCCTCTCTCTCATACACACATTCCCTCTCTCTCTCACACACACACACATTCTCTCTATCTCTCTCACACACACATTCCCTCTCTCTCTCACACACAGTCCCTCTAACTCACATACACACATTCCCTCTCTCTCTCCCACACTCATATTCCCTCTCTCTCTCACACACTCACTCACATTCCCTCTCTCTCTCACAGATTCCCTCTCTCTCTCATACACACACTTCCTCTCGCAAACACACACATATTCCCTCTCTCTCTCACACACACACACACACATCCCCTCTCTCTCTCTCTCTCTCACACACACACACATTCCCTCTGTCTCTCTCACACACACATTCCCCCTCTCTCTCTCACACACGCATTCCCTCTCTCTCACACATGCATTCCCTCTCTCTCACTCACACACACATTAACTCTCTCTCACTCACACACACATTCCCTCTCTCTCTCACACACACAGTCCCTCTAACTCACATACACACATTCCCTCTCTCTCTCACACACACATATTCCCTCTCTCTGACACACACACACCCACATTCCCTCTCTCTCACACACACACACACACATCCCCTCTCTCTCTCTCTCTCTCTCACAGACACACACTCTCCCTCTCTGTCACGCACACAAGCTTCCTGTTTCTCTCACACACACATTCCCTCTCTCTCTCACACACACACATTTCACCTCTCTCTCTCACACACACTCCCTATCTCACACACACATTCCCTCTCTCTCTCACACACACATTCCCTCTCTCTCTCACACACACATTCCCTCTCTCTCTCACACACACTCACATTCCCTCTCTCTCACACACACACTCTCCCCCTCTCTCTCACACAGACAAACTCCCTGTCTCTCTCACACACACATTCCCTCTCTGTCTCACACACATTTCCTCTCTCTCTCACACACACAGACATTCCCTCTCTCTCTCACACACACATTCCCTCTCTCTCACACACACACACTCCCCCTCTCTCTCACACACACAAACTCACTGTCTCTCTCACACATACATTCCCTCTCTCTCTCACACACACATTCCTTCTCTCTCTCAGACACACACATTCCCTCTCTCTGTCACAGACACACAGATACCCTCTTTCTCTCACACATACATTCCTTCTCTCGCTCTCTCTCACACACACACACATTCCCTCTCTCTCTCTCTCACACACACTTTCCCTCTCTCTCTCTCACACATAAACTCCCTCTCTCTCAGACACACACATTCCTTCTATCTCTCACACACACACATTCAATCTCTCTCTCACACACACATATACACTTCCTCCATCTCTCTCACACACACATGCCCTCTCTCCCTCACAGACACACATTGCCCCCTCTCTCTCTCTCTCTCTCACACACACACAGACACACACACACACACATACCCTCTCTCTTTCACACACCCACTCCCTCTCTTTCTCTCACACACACTCCTTGTCTCTCACACACACACATTCCCTCTCTCTCTCACACAGACATTCCCTCTCTCTCTCACACACATTCCCCCTCTCTCTCTCTCTCTCTCACACGGACACTCCTTCTCTGTCACAGATTCTCTCTCTCTCTCTCACACACACACTCCCTCTCTCAAACACACACATTCCCTCTTTCACTCACTCACATACACTCACTCTCTCTCTCTCTCACACACACACATTCCCTCTCTCTCTCTCACACACACACACACTCCCTCTCTCACACATATTCCCTCTCTCTCACACGCACAAATTCCCTCTCTCCCTCTCTAACACACACATATTCCCTGTCTCTCTCACACACACACACACTTTCCCTCTCTCTCAGACACACACACACACACTTTCCCGTGCTCTCTCTCACACACTGATTCCCTCTCTCTCTCATACACACTTTCCCTCTCTGTCTCTCACACAGACATTCCCTCTGTCTCTCTCGTACACACATTCCCGCTCTCTCTCAGACACATAGAATCCCTCTCTCACACACACTCACATTCCCTCTCTCACACACACACTCTCCCTCTCTCTCTCACACTCACACACTCCCCCTCTCTCTCACACATACAAACTCCCTGTCTCTCTCACACACACATTACCTCTCTCTCTCTCAGACACACACATTCCCTCTCTCTCTCACACACACACATTTCACCTCTCTCTCACACACACTCTCTATCTCACACACACATTCCCTCTCTCTCTCACAAACACATTCCCTCTCTCTCTCAGACACAGACATTTCCTCTCTCTCTCACACAAACACACACATTCCCTCTCTCTCACACACACATAAACTCACTCTCTCACACACACATTCCCTCTCTCTCACACACACATTCCCTCTCTCTCTAATACACACACATTTCCTCTCTCTCTCTCACACACACACTCCCTCTCTCCCTCACATGCACATTCCCCCCTCTCTCTCTCACACACACACTCTCATCTCTCTCTCTCTTTCACACAGTTCCCCTTGCTCTCACACATTCCCTCTCTCTCTCACAGACACACACTCCCTCTCTCTCTCTCACATACACACTCCCTGTCCTCACCCACACACACACACATTCCCTCTTTCACTCACACACACACATTCCCTCTCTCTCTCTCTCACACACACAGACACTCCCTCTGTCACAGACACATATTCCATCTCTCTCACACACACAAATTCCCTCTCTCCCACACACACACATTCCCTCTCTCTCTCACACACACACACTTTCCCTCTCTCTCAGACACACACACTCATTCCCGCGCTCTCTCTCACACACTGATTCCCCCTCTCTCTCGTACACACATTCCTGCTCTCTCTCAGACACATATATCCCCTCTCTCTCACACACACTCACATTCTCTCTCTCTCACACACACACTCTTCCTCTCTCTCTCACGCACACACACTCCCCCTCTCTCTCACACATACAAACTCCCTGTCTCACACACACACACATTCCCTCTCTCTCTCAGACACACACATTCCCTCTCTCTATCACAGACACACAGATACCCTCTCTCTCACACACACATTCCCTCTCTCTCTCACACATATTCCCTCTCTCTCTTAAAACCACACATTTCCTGTCTCTCTCTCACAGACATATTCCCTCTCTCCCTCACATACACATTCCCCCCCCACACACACACTCTCACCTCTCTCTCTCTTTCACACAGTTCCACTTGCTCTCACACATTCCCTCTCTCTCACAGACACACACTCCCTCTCTCTCACACACACACACACACACACACACACACACACACACACACTCCGTCCTCACACACACACACATTTCCTCTCTCTCTCTCGCACACACAGTCCCTCTAACTCTCATACACACACTCCTTCTCTCTCTCACACACACACACATTCCCCTCTCTCTCTCACACACACTCCCTATCTTCCTCACACACACACTGCCTTTGTCTCTCATACACACACATTTCCTCTCTCTCTCTCTCACACACACTCTCACATCTCTCTCTCTCTCACAGTTCCACTTGCTCTCACAGATTCCCTCTCTCTCTCACACACACACACTCCCTCGTTCTCTCACACACATATTCCCTGTCTCTCACATTCCCTGTCTCTCACACACACACATTCCTTCTCTATCTCACAGATTCCCTCTCTCTCTCTCACACACACATTCCCTCACTCAAACACACGCATTCCCTCTTTCTCTCACACACATACACTCGCTCTCTCTGTCTCACACACACACATTCCCTCTCTCTCTCAGACACAGACATTTCCTCTCTCTCTCTCACACACACACAAACATTCTCTCTCTCACACATAAACTCACTGTCTCTCTAACACACACAATCCCTCTCTCTCACAAACACATTCCCCCTCTCTCTCTCTCACACACACACATTCCCTCTCTCTCTCAGACACATCCACATTCCCTCTCTCTGTCACAGACACACAGATACCCTTTTTCTCTCACATACACATTCCCTCTCTCTCACACACACACACACATATTCCCTCTATCGCTCTCTCACACACATTCCCTCTCTCTCACACACACACAGTTCCTCTAACTCTCATACACACAGAGTCCCTCTAACTCTCATACACACACTCTCTCTCTTTCTCACACACACACATTCCCTCTCTCTCTCTCTCACACTTAAACGCCCTCTCTCTCACACACACACATTGCCTCTCTCTCTCTCTCGCACACGCACACATTCCCTCTCTCTCTCATGCACACACATTTCACCTCTCTCTCACACACACATTCCGTCTCTCTCTCTCTCACACACACTGCTGCTCTCTCTTGCTCACACACACACATTCCTTCTGTCTCTCTCACACACACATTCCCCCTCTCTCTCTCAGAAACACACATTCCCTCTCTCTCTAACACACACATTCCCTCTGTCTCTCTCACGCTCACACACACACACATATTCCCTCTATCGCTCTCTCACACACATTCCCTCTCTCTCACACACACACAGTTCCTCTAACTCTCATACACACAGAGTCCCTCTAACTCTCATACACACACTCCCTCTCTTTCTCACACACACACATTCCCCCTCTCTCTCCCTCACACACACACACACAGACACACTCCCTCTCTCCCTCACACACATGCATTCCCCCCTCTCTCTCTCACACACACACACTCTCACCTCTCTCTCTCTCTCTCTCACAGTACCCCTTGCTCTCACACATTCCCTCTCTCTGCAACACACACACACCCTCTCTCACACACGCACACTCCCAGTCTCTCACACACACACATTCCCTCTCTCTCTCTCTCACATACACACTCCTTCTCTCTCACACATTCCCTCTCTCTGTCACACACACACTCCTTCTCTCTCACAGATTCACCCTCTTTCTCACACACAAACTCCCAGTCTCTAACATACACACATTCCCTCTCTCTCTCTCACACACACATTCCCTCTCTCTCTCACACACACACACACATTCCCTCTGTCTCTCTCACACACACATTCCCCCTGTCTCTCTCACACACGCATTCCCTCCCTCTCACTCGTACATACATTCCCTCTATCTCTCTCTCACACACACATTAACTCTCTCTCACTCACACACACATTCCCTCTCTCTCACACACACATTTCCTCTCTCTCTCTCACACACACACATTCCCTCTCTCTGTCACAAACACACAGATGCCCTCTTTCTCTCACACACGCATTCCCTCTCTCTCACACACACGTTCCCTCTCTCTCTCACACACGCATTCCCTCTCTCTCACACACACACACATTCCCTCTCTCTCTCTCCCTCACACACACACAGTCCCCCTAACTCACATACACACATTCCCTCTCTCTCTCACACACACATTCCCTCTGTCTCTCTCACACACCCACTCCCTCTCTCTGTCTCTCTCACACACACATATTCCCTCTCTCTCACACATAAACTCTCTCTGTCTCACACACACACATTCCCTTTCTATCTGTCACACACACATTCCCTCTCTCTCACACACACACATATTTCCTCTCTCTCTCACACACACATTCCCTCTCTCCCTCACACACACACATTCCCCCCTCTCTCTCTCTCTCACACACACACACTCACCTCTCTCTCTCTCTCTCTCTCTCACAGTACCCCTTGCTGTTACACATTCCCTCTCTCTGTAACACACACACACCATCTCTCACACACGCACACTCCCAGTCTCTCACACACACACATTCCCTCTCTCTCTCACATACACACTCCTTCTCTCTCACACATTCCCTCTCTCTCTCACACACACACTCCTTCTCTCTCACAGATTCTCCCTCTTTCTCACCCACAAACTCCCAGTCTCTAACACACACACATTCCCTCTCTCTCACACACACATTCCCTCTTTCTCTCACACACACAGTCCCTCTAACTCACATACACACATTCCCTCTCTTTCTCACACACACATTCCCTCTCTCTCTCAGACACACACATTCCCTCTCTCTCTCATACACACATTCCCTCTCTCTCACACACACAGACATTCCCTCTGTCTCTCTCATACACACATTCCCTATCTCTCACTCACACACACATTCCCTCTATCTCTCTCTCACACACACTTTAACTCTCTCTCACTCACACACACATTCCATCTCTCTCTCTCACACACACAGTCCCTCTAACTCACATACACACATTCCCGCTCTCTCTCACACACACATATTCCCTCTCTCTCACACACACACCCACATTCCTTCTCTCTCTCACAGATTCCCTCTCTCTCTCATACACACACTTCCTCTTGCAAACACACACATATTCCCCCTCTCTCTCTCACACACACACACACACACACACACACACACACATTCCCTCTCTCTCTCTCTCACAGACACACACTCTCCCTCTCTGTCACACACACAAACTGCCTGTTTCTCTCACAGACACATTTCCCCTCTCTCTCATACACACATTCCCTCTCTCTCACACACACACACACATTCCCTCTCTCTCTCACACACACACATTCCCTCTCTCTCTCACACACACATTTCACCTCTCTCTCTCACACACATTCCCTATCTCCCTCACATACACATTCCCTCTCTCTCACACACACATTCCCTCTCTCTCTCACACACACATTCCCTCTCTCTCTCATACACACATTCCCTCTCGCTCTCTCTCACACAGACATTCCCTCTGTCTCTCATACGCACATTCCCTCTCTCTAGCTCACACACACACACATTCCCTCTGTCTCTCTCACACACACATTCCCCCTCTCTCTCTCACACACGCATTCCCTCTCTCTCACACATGCATTCCCTCTCTCTCACTCACACACACATTAACTCTCTCTCACTCACACACACATTCCCTCTCTCTCTCACACACACAGTCCCTCTAACTCACATACACACATTCCCTCTCTCTCTCACACACACATATTCCCTCTCTCTCACACACACACACCCACATTCCCTCTCTCTCTCATACACACACTTCCTCTTGCAAACACACACATATTCCCTCTCTCTCTCTCACACACACACACACACATTCCCTCTCTCTCTCTCTCACAGACACACACTCTCCCTCTCTGTCACACACACAAACTGCCTGTTTCTCTCACACACACAATCCCCCTCTCTCTCATACACACATTCCCTCTCTCTCTCACACACACACACATTCTCTCTATCTCTCTCACACACACATTCCCTCTCTCTCTCACACACAGTCCCTCTAACTCACATACACACATTCCCTCTCTCTCTCCCACACTCATATTCCCTCTCTCTCTCACACACTCACTCACATTCCCTCTCTCTCTCACAGATTCCCTCTCTCTCTCATACACACACTTCCTCTCGCAAACACACACATATTCCCTCTCTCTCTCACACACACACACACACACACATCCCCTCTCTCTCTCTCTCTCTCACACACACACACATTCCCTCTGTCTCTCTCACACACACATTCCCCCTCTCTCTCTCACACACGCATTCCCTCTCTCTCACACATGCATTCCCTCTCTCTCACTCACACACACATTAACTCTCTCTCACTCACACACACATTCCCTCTCTCTCTCACACACACAGTCCCTCTAACTCACATACACACATTCCCTCTCTCTCTCACACACACATATTCCCTCTCTCTCACACACACACACCCACATTCCCTCTCTCTCTCATACACACACTTCCTCTTGCAAACACACACATATTCCCTCTCTCTCTCTCACACACACACACACACATTCCCTCTCTCTCTCTCTCACAGACACACACTCTCCCTCTCTGTCACACACACAAACTGCCTGTTTCTCTCACACACACAATCCCCCTCTCTCTCATACACACATTCCCTCTCTCTCTCACACACACACACATTCTCTCTATCTCTCTCACACACACATTCCCTCTCTCTCTCACACACAGTCCCTCTAACTCACATACACACATTCCCTCTCTCTCTCCCACACTCATATTCCCTCTCTCTCTCACACACTCACTCACATTCCCTCTCTCTCTCACAGATTCCCTCTCTCTCTCATACACACACTTCCTCTCGCAAACACACACATATTCCCTCTCTCTCACACACACACACACACACATCCCCTCTCTCTCTCTCTCTCTCTCACAGACACACACTCTCCCTCTCTGTCACACACACAAGCTTCCTGTTTCTCTCACACACACATTCCCTCTCTCTCTCACACACACACATTTCACCTCTCTCTCTCACACACACTCCCTATCTCACACACACATTCCCTCTCTCTCTCACACACACATTCCCTCTCTCTCTCACACACACATTCCCTCTCTCTCTCACACACACTCACATTCCCTCTCTCTCACACACACACTCTCCCCCTCTCTCTCACACAGACAAACTCCCTGTCTCTCTCACACACACATTCCCTCTCTGTCTCACACACATTTCCTCTCTCTCTCACACACACAGACATTCCCTCTCTCTCTCACACACACATTCCCTCTCTCTCACACACACACACTCCCCCTCTCTCTCACACACACAAACTCACTGTCTCTCTCACACATACATTCCCTCTCTCTCTCACACACACATTCCTTCTCTCTCTCAGACACACACATTCCCTCTCTCTGTCACAGACACACAGATACCCTCTTTCTCTCACACATACATTCCTTCTCTCTCTCTCTCTCACACACACTTTCCCTCTCTCTCTCTCACACATAAACTCCCTCTCTCTCAGACACACACATTCCTTCTATCTCTCACACACACACATTCAATCTCTCTCTCACACACACATATACACTTCCTCCATCTCTCTCACACACACATGCCCTCTCTCCCTCACAGACA
>NW_027277461.1:22500-27946 GCF_030028105.1 Mobula birostris
CACACAAACTGCCTGTTTCTCTCACACACACATTTCCCCTCTCTCTCATACACACATTCCCTCTCTCTCACACACACACACACATTCCCTCTATCTCTCTCTCACGCACACACACATTCCCTCTCTCTCTCACACACAGTCCCTCTAACTCACATACACACATTCCCTCTCTCTCTCACACACACATATTCCCTCTCTCTCACACACACACCCACATTCCCTCTCTGTCTCACAGAATCCCGCTCTCTCTCATACACACACTTCCTCTTGCAAACAAACACATATTCCCTCTCTCTCTCTCACACACACACACACACACACACACACACACACACACACATTCCCTCTCTCTCTCTCTCTCACAGACACACACTCTCCCTCTCTGTCACACACACAAACTGCCTGTTTCTCTCACACACACAGTTCCCCTCTCTCTCATACACACATTCCCTCTCTCTCACACACACACACACATTCCCTCTATCTCTCTCTCACGCACACACACATTCCCTCTCTCTCTCACACACAGTCCCTCTAACTCACATACACACATTCCCTCTCTCTCTCACACACACATATTCCCTCTCTCTCACACACACACACCCACATTCCCTCTCTCTCTCATACACACACTTCCTCTTGCAACACACACATATTCCCTCTCTCTCTCACACACACACACACATTCCCTCTATCTCTCTCTCACAGACACACACTCTCCCTCTCTGTCACTCACACAAGCTGCCTGTTTCTCTCACACACACATTCCCCTTCTCTCTCTCACACACATTCCCTCTCTCTCTCTCTCACACACAAACATTCCCTCTCTCTGTCACAGACACACAGATACCCTCTTTCTCTCAGACACACAATCCCTCTCTCTCTCACACACACACATTCCCTCTCTCTCTCACACACACACAGTCCCTCTAACTCACATACGCACCTTCCCTCTCTCTCTCACACACACATTCCCTCTGTCTCTCTCACACGCCCACTCCCTCTCTCTCTCTCTCACACACACATATTCCCTCTCTCTCACCATAAACTCTCTGTCTCACACACACACATTCCCTTTCTATCTCTCACACACACCTTCCATCTCTCTCACACACACACATTTCCTCTCTCTCTCTCTCACACACACACATTCCCTCTCTCTCTCACACACACACATTCCCCCTCTTTCTCTCACACACAGACACACACACACACTCCCTCTCTCCCTCACACACACACATTCCCTCTCTCCCTCACACACACACTCTCACCTCTGTCTCTCTCTCTCAGAGTACCCCTTGCTCTCACACATTCCCTCTCTCTGTAACACACACACACCCTCTCTCACACACGCACACTCCCAGTCTCTCACACACACACATTCCCTCTCTCTCTCACATACACACTCCTTCTCTCTCACACATTCCCTCTCTCTTTCACACACACACTCCTTCTCTCTCACAGATTCACCCTCTTTCTCACACACAAGCTCCAGTCTCTAACACACACACATTAACTCTCTCTCTCTCACACACACATTCCCTCTCTCTCTCATACACACATTCCCTCTCTCTCTCTCACACACAGACATTCCCTCTGTCTCTCTCATACAGACATTCCCTCTGTCTCTCTCACACACAGACATTCCTTCTCTCTCTCTCTCATACACACATTCCCTCTCTCTCTCACACACACACACACACATTCCCTCTGTCTCTCTCACACACACATTCCCCCTCTCTCTCACACACGCATTCCCTCTCTCTCACTCACACACACATTCCCTCTATCTCTCTCTCACACACGCATTAACTCTCTCTCACTCACACACACATTCCCTCTCTCTCTCACACACACAGTCCCTCTAACTCACATACACACATTCCCTCTCTCTCTCACACACACATATTCCCTCTCTCTCACACACACACCCATATTCCCTCTCTCTCTCACAGATTCACTCTCTCTCTCATACACACACTTCCTCTTGCAAATGCACACATATTCCCTCTCTCTCTCTCTCACACACACACATTCCCTCTCTCTCTCTCTCACAGACACAGACTCTCTCTCTCTGTCACACACACAAACTGCCTGTTTCTCTCACACACACATTCCCCCTCTCTCTCACACACACATTCCCTCTCTCTCTCATACACACATTCCCCCTCTCTCTCTCACACACAGACATTCCCTCTGTCTCTCTCATACACACATTCCCTCTCTCTCTCTCACACACACACACATCCCTCTGTCTCACTCACACACACGTTCCCTCTCATTTTTCACACACACACACACACTCCTTCTTTCTCTGTCACACACACAGACTTTCCCTCTCTCTCTCACACACATAAACTCACTGTCTCTCTAACACACACATTCCCTCTCTCTCACACAGACATTCCCCTCTCTCTCTCTCTCACACACACACATTCCCTCTCTCTCTCAGACACATCCACATTCCCTCTCTCTGTCACAGACACACAGATACCATTTTTCTTTCACAAACACATTCCCTCTCTCTCTCACACACACACACACATATTCCCTCTATTGCTCTCTCACACACATTCCCTCTCTCTCACACACACACAGTCCCTCTAACTCTCATACACACAGAGTCCCTCTAACTCTCATACACACACTCCCTCTCTTTCTCACACACACACATTCCCTCTCTCTGTCTCACACTTAAATGCCCTCTCTCTCACACACACATATTCCCTTTCTCTCTCTCACACACACACATTCCCTCTCTGTTTCTCTCAGACACAGGCATTCCCTCTCTCTCTCACACACACACATTTCAGCTCTCTCTCTCACACAAACTCACTATCTCCCTCACACACACATTTCCTCTCTCTCTCACACACACATTCCCTCTCTCTCTCACACACACATTCCCTCTCTCTCTCTCTCACACACACTCTGCTGCTCTCTCTCGCTCACACACACACATTCCTTCTGTCTCTCTCACACGCACATTCCCTCTCTCTCTCTCACTCACACACACACACACTGCTGCTCTCTCTCGCTCACACACACACATTCCTTCTGTCTCTCTCACACACACATTCCCCCTCTCTCTCTGACACACGCATCCCCTCTGTCTCACTCACACACACATTCCCTCTCATTTTTCACACACACACATTCCCTCTCTCTCTCTCACACACACATTCTCTCTCTCTCTCACACAAACTCCCTATCTCCCTCACACACACATTTCCTCTCTCTCTCACACACACATTCCCTCTCTCTCTCACACACACATTCCCTCTCTCTCTCTCTCACACACACACTGCTGCTCTCTCTCGCTCACACACACACATTCCTTCTGTCTCTCTCACACACACATTCCCCCTCTCTCTCTGACACACGCATCCCCTCTGTCTCACTCACACACACATTTCCTCTATCTCTCTCTCACACACACATTCCCTCTCTCTCGCTCACACACACACATTCCTTCTGTCTCTCTCACACACACATTCCCTCTCTCTCTCTCACTCACACACACACACTGCTGCTCTCTCTCGCTCACACACACACATTCCTTCTGTCTCTCTCACACACACATTCCCCCTCTCTCTCTGACACACGCATCCCCTCTGTCTCACTCACACACACATTCCCTCACATTTTTCACACACACACATTCCCTCTCTCTCTCTCACACACACATTCCCTCTCTCTCTCTCACAGACACACTGCTGCTCTCTCTCGCTCACACAGACACATTCATTCTGTCTCTCTCACACACGCATTACCCCTCTCTCTCTGACACATGCATCCCCTCTGTCTCACTCACACACACATTCCCTCTGTCTCTCTCTCACACACACATTCCCTCTCTCTCTCTCACTCACACACATTCCCTCTCTCTCACACACAGACATTCGCTCTGTCTCTCTCTCACACACACAGCCCCCACTGTCTCACACATTCCCTCTCTCTCACACACACACATTCCCTCGCTCTCTCTCACACACACACATTCCCTCTCTCTCTAACACACACACACACACACACACACACACACACACACTCCCTCTCTCTCCCTCACAGACACATATTTCCTCTCACTCTCACACGCACACATTCCCTCTCTCTCTCACACACACATTTCACCTCTCTCTCTCACACACATTCCCTATCTCCCTCACATACACATTCCCTCTCTCTCACACACACATTCCCTCTCTCTCTCACACAGACATTCCCTCTGTCTCTCATACGTACATTCCCTCTCTCTCTCTCACACACACACACATTCCCTCTGTCTCTCTCACACACACATTCCCCCTCTATCTCTCACACACGTATTCCCTCTCTCTCACACATGCATTCCCTCTCACTCACTCACACACACATTTCCTCTATCTCTCTCTCACACACACTTTAACTCTCTCTCACTCACACACACATTCCCTCTCTCTCTCACACACACAGTCCCTCTAACTCACATACACACATTCCCTCTCTCTCTCACACACACATATTCCCTCTCTCTCACACACACACACCCACATTCCCTCTATCTCTCATACACACACTTCCTCTTGCAAACACACACATATTCCCTCTCTCTCTCTCACACACACACACACACACACACACACATTCCCTCTCTCTCTCTCTCACAGACACACACTCTCCCTCTCTGTCACACACACAAACTGCCTGTTTCTCTCACACACACAATCCCCCTCTCTCTCATACACACATTCCCTCTCTCTCTCACACACACACACATTCCCTCTATCTCTCTCACACACACATTCCCTCTCTCTCTCACACACAGTCCCTCTAACTCACATACACACATTCCCTCTCTCTCTCCCACATTCATATTCCCTCTCTCTCTCACACACTCACTCACATTCCCTCTTTTTCTCACAGATTCCCTCTCTCTCTCATACACACACTTCCTCTTGCAAACACACACATATTCCCCTCTCTCTCTCTCACACACACACACACACACATCCCCTCTCTCTCTCTCTCTCACAGACACACTGCTGCTCTCTCTCGCTCACACAGACACATTCATTCTGTCTCTCTCACACACGCATTACCCCTCTCTCTCTGACACATTCATCCCCTCTGTCTCACTCACACACACATTCCCTCTGTCTCTCTCTCACACACACATTCCCTCTCTCTCTCTCACTCACACACATTACCTCTCTCTCACACACAGACATTCGCTCTGTCTCTCTCTCACACACACACAGCCCCCACTGTCTCACACATTCCCTCTCTCTCTCACACACACACACATTCCCTCTCTCTCTAACACACACACACACACACACACACACACACACACACACACACACACACTCCCTCTCCCTCCCTCACAGACACATATTTCCTCTCTCTCTCACACGCACACATTCCCTCTCTCTCTCACACACACATTTCACCTCTCTCTCTCACA